>NC_064921.1:789703261-790008838 GCF_023897955.1 Schistocerca gregaria
GGAGTATTGTGCGCAGAGCACTCCAAGCAGCTCGGGATTTTGTCGATCTAATGATCCTTTTGGGGAGAATTTGGCACGATACGTCTGATGATGATAGCCAATAACTCCATCAATCAATACCATGCCGAATAACCGCGTGCATAAGAGTAAGTGTTGGATGTGGACCAACGCGTTGCTGCCTTGCTCAATTTGTGAAGCCCTTTCTCTTGTAATCATTTATGAATCGATTTCCGTCCTATTTTAATGATCAAAGAAGGCACAGGTCTTTCTTGTAGATACGAAGTTTTTAAGCTCAATGAGTACTGTAAATAGTGAAGTTATGTAACGGGTCAAAATAGGTTTTAGGCTACACTTACGTTATGAGGAATATGAGAATAATTGGCACTTAGTAGATATAGTTTTGTGGGAAAATTAGCACTCAAGTAGTAAAGCGTGTATTAGGAAGTCAGTGAATATGATTTATTTCCCAGATGCAGGTAGACAAAAGGTGGATGTAAGAAGTGGTAGCTACAACGATAGGCATATGTAGGCAAGTTATTCTGCGGCTTAGAAGGTAAGGAAAATTTATTTGTACAGATGAACGCTAACTGGCTGGCCGAAGGTACGCTGCAGCTAGCAGCACGTACAAGGCGAGCAACGCTTGGCCAGAAACGGGTAAAACCCAGTGCAAGAAATTTGGACGACGGTTGTTCGCTTAGTCAAAGAACAGAAGATGTACCATAAATGGCGGAGTGTAAGACAGTCCTAAATATGACTTTTACAACTCTCAGTTATTCTGTAGTAAATGACAGTTATAATAAAGCAAATATGAATACAGCTGCGATCTCAGAAGACTGAGGCGGGTCCAATGAAACAATAATGTTTTCAATTACTTAGAAACTACAGAAGTTAATATTTCACAGTGACTAATATTTTCACACTTGACTTTAGAATTATCAAATTTTAAATGCTTAGTACGATTTCACGAAACTATGTCTTATATGACAGCACTGAACTACACTGTCACCCCTAAGTTCTATGTACTCTATCTACATTATTTATTCTTTTTTTTAATATTTTAGATGATTTACTTTATGCAGATGTTTGTCAGAACATCGTATCCTCTACTGTAACACAGCAACTAAATGCAGCATAGATACCTCATGTCTTATCATACTTGTGTCTTTATTTAATGAAAGTGTTACTGTTTTTGCTAGATATTTGCTTAACTACTGATTACAATTGCTAATACAAAATCATCGTAATTTAAAAAGTGGTCATGCGCATGTGTTAGCTGGCACCACTTCTGGAAAAAGTGCCAAAAGACGATTTTATACGTAAGACAGAAAAAATTGTTGGAACAGTATTTAATGACTTTTGTCGTCTTTCAATGTGAGCGCTCTGTCACAAGAATGCTCGTTTATTTATTTACGAACAAAGTATTATTTATATTTATTGTAAATGATCGAAGTATGATACAATGTTTATAACATTCCTTTGTTTAAATATAGCTGTAATAAATTATTTTGTTGCGGTAAGCGATTAAGTACGTCAAATCGTGCCTGTAGGACATATTAACGATGTATTTTTGGTGGTGATAACCATCAGCCAATGAGAGTTAGACAGTGCTAGAACACAACAGGAATGACACTCTTTGAGTGGTGCACACAAGGGAATGATTGGGGACTTTAAGATGTGGTGAAAGGCTGACCCGACTGTGCTGTAGTAGAGTTTCAATAGTTCGTGGGGAATGGGGCCAGAATAACCCCTAGAAATACTGAAAACACGAAACTGGTGTGACAAAAAGAAATAAAACGTTGCTGAAGAGAATAAAACATACATGCACAGTGTCCAGCTTGTATTTTTCGAACTCCAACTTTTTTATAGTTTTTCTGTCAATATATTCTTCACAGCATTTCTTTTAAGAAAACTGTTCCAGTTTCAGTCGGCTTCTTTGCCAGTCACAGATAGTAACTTGATCGACACCTTGCTCGAGAGCAAGTTTTTTTTTTTTTTTATTGCTTCTACTTTCTCAAGTCGTTTCAGTGTTTCTAATTTAAAGTTCAATTGCATGCTTTGTTTCGTTTCTTACAGCACTAATTTTTAGATGTACAAACAAGAGCTGTCAACAAAGATACCGAAACACAAGACTGTGCTGCATCAACAATGGCAAACGACAGTTTTAACAAAAGATTTGATTGTGTAAACAATTAAAAAGTCTGGAGAAGTGGATGCTTGGGACCATTGGCTCCGACATAACTAAGAGGAGTGAGTGGTTCGACAGGTGTTGCGCTATAAGCGGATGGGGTAAATAGATCGACGAGGCTCGTATTTATGAGAAACTCGTAATTCCGAGACTCGGAATACCGAGTCTATGGTGTAACGAGTGTTATTCTGTCTTGTACGTGATCGATTCTGAACAGTTAACGGCCGCCACAATACTCGTATTTCAACTTCTGAAGGGACTATAAGTTTCACGAGGTCTGATATCGATCCAGCGCATAGCTTTAACTTTATCGATTGCATTACGGGATTGAGAATAGAGAGAGTATGACTTCGTATTCATTATCTCCCGTGTGTGGGTGAGTAAATTATACTGAACTCTTAATTACTTTAGCCGCTGAGTATCTCGCGTGTTGAGATCATTTTTTCGCTTGTCTAGGTTGACCGTTTACCATCTGAATTCTGCTATCATTCTTATAATGCATTCGCAGTTTCATTGAATATTATAAGACTAATTTATGTTTGTATAATAATCAGTTGTCGTAGGACCACTTTCCGATTATTTAAGAATTACTTTCTTGAGTAAACACCATTCATCGTAAATCTCTGCTGTCATCTAAATCAATTACAGACTTTAGAAAATAACTGTTTTTATTAATTATTCATGTTGTATTTGGGATGTAGAATCGCGAATGTGGTGTGCGCCCATGTTGATGCTAGACAGATGTATGGAAATGCTATTATGGACGCTATGATAACAATTAAATAGCCGGAGGTATTTTTGTGACCACTCTTTTTAATGATTCATTTCGAAAATATAATGATCAGATTCAATTACGGGAACAGACGCCATACAATGTACTGAGTCAAGTGTGCCACATTGAATACAGCACATTTAAGTGTAACCCCCGAGTGCCGACGCCTTTCAGAAAGATTCTACAGCCCGACCTACTGCGGATTACGACAATCAGTCCGGTCACTGCCTCTGTTTCACATCATTCGCCGCATCTGAATGAGTGTTCAAGCTGAATAAATTGACAAAGAACAGTTTATCTTTCCTGCTAGCTTGTCTCCAACTTCCACTCAACGTAACACCTGTCTCTCAGGCCACGCAAAAGTCGCATAACGCCTAACGAAGGTTCAAGCACACCTTCGCAAGAAAGAACTCTTCATGTTTCACTCCTGTTTCACCGACGCTACTTCTCACCTGCGACCAATGTTACACAGACTCGTAATATCCCTTATCAGAGAAATCCGCGTAGCTATTTTTTAATTCAAATTTCGCGTCTTTTCCGCCCAATTCTGTTCACCTTGCCTTCTTTCAATTAGTCGGTAATTTCTGTGCTTTTGTTTTTTGATTGACAGTGTGTACGCTAGAATTTTGGTTAGGCCGGGTGTAGCTCTTCCCGTGGAACATTTTCTGGTTATGATTGTTTAACAGCAGCCATTATGTTTTGACTATATTGGTTAAGTTGTTGGATGGAAGATATATATTGTGGTTCTGCTAGGCTGTGAATGAGGGTTTATTGGTACCTTTTCGTATTCATGTTTTGTAAATCGTAGATGGTTTTTGTTGTTCTGTGTAGATTAGCAAATATTGTCTTTAGTAGTATTGGAAGATGGTCGCTGCTTATGCCGTTTCTGAGCCAATACGCTGTGATGATCATAGCCAGTTTCTGAATGTGTGCAGGGATATAACAGTCAGTGAAGTTTTAACCTAGAACGCAGCGCACAAGTGGAAAGTACGAACCTGTAAGTAAATAATACCCGAACATATTACGATACATTTCTCATAACACTTCATAATTTGAAAAATGAGCCAGAATATATCTGTGAAACATTTTGGATCATTGTTGCGAGACAAATCAGAGAGTCGTTTTTGTACGTCTGTGGAATGCCGGATCAGAAACTCCGCGTAATGAGACTTCATTTTTTGCACTGCCTGTCTCTGGTACAGGAACGGCAGTCCTCGTTGCTCTGGCTTTCTGGCAGAGTTCTTTGAACCATTTCATTCTGCAGGCGACTTCACTGTAGTAGCAAAAGCACCCAAGAGCCGGGAAAGAAGCTGGCTATCTCGGCAGCTGCCCAGCAGAGCAATGCAAATTACAAATTAGCAAAATTGCGTCCGTACTGATAACGCGATGGGAAGTTCCTGCTGGCTGCCACCGCAGTAATCTCTCCAGTGAAATCAGAGGCTGTTGCTGACAGCCAGAATAAATTACTTTTGCTTGCAGCACAACAGGACCTTCCACACTAGATAACACAATAGTTATGATGGATTGACCTAATTATTCGGAATTGCTGAATTAAATATATTTCACGAAGAAATCATTTACTAAATACGGGAAAGAGGATGGAAATATGCATATAGCATAAATAAAAATTTAGTTTACTTGCTTGTATTTTGAAGCATATTTACAATACAAAAATGTCAAAAGAATACTGAAAAGTTTATATCTATTTTATAGTTAATTATGAATCGACTTTTGAATTTTTGACCATTCTCAGACAGGGACATAACTGTTGCAGACACAGTAATACGTGCCAATTATCAGCATCCTGTAACACAAAAACATGCAGCCTTCCCCGCCATGGTGCTCCCCCCGCTATCTATGCTACAAACCAAATCAGAACGAAAATAAATTAAAAATAATTAAATCAAAAGTATACAGTAATAGTTGAAGTCATACCGTAATTTATAACATACTGAATAGAAAGGACAGACAGAGGATAAAAGCACCTTTGTGTCCTCCTGAGGAAACAATAAATCACACTCATAACAAATGGGTCCCCATGCTCTATGTGGGTGGAAACATTCGATTAAACAGTGAAGACAAGATTTTGTACACCGGACGAGGTGGCACCGTGGTTAACACACTGGACTCGCATTCGGGAGGACGACGGTTCAATCCCGCGCCCGGCCATCCTGATTTAGGTTTCCGTGATTTCCCTAAATCGCTTCAGGCAAATGTTGGGATGGTTCCTATGAAAGGTCACAGCCGACTACCTTCCTCATCCTTCCCTAATCGCAATTTGGTCTCCTCTTCCAAATCGACCCAACCCAACCAACAAGGTTTTGTCTTCAGAATAGGGTGGAATTTATGCAATTACCTGTAATTTGTGTGGCAAATTATACGGAGCTCCTTCAGATAGGGATGTAATTGCAAGACTGACTGAGCATGAAAGGAAGATTCCAGCTTTCTTGAACATGATCGTAATGAATTTCATTCTTTTGATACTAAATGTCATATCATCCACAGAGGAAATACAGGTAGAAAAATAACGTTACGGGAAATTGTGGCCATCAAGAAACACAAAACAAAGAATCCCGACTTCATCCTTAATGATACAACACAGTTCCATTATTCGCGCTTACTAAAGTAGCAGCAGATAGTCACCGTCTTTTTTCTTACGATCAGCTAATACGCTTATTGTAAGTAAAATAGCTGTTCCCCACCAGAATTCCACAGATTGCTTTGTCTCCTCTCCCCTTCTCCCCCTCTCCACTTTCCGGCCTGTTCATCACATAATTCAGCAGTATTTGTCCGTATAACGTAGTATAACGTAGTAGTCTGTACCAGTAGTCACTTGTGCATCGCCCTTGTCATGTACATTCTTTTTCTTTTAATCATTCAGTATAAAGTAATATAAGATTTGTATGTTTGTAGCTTCTTTGCGAATTTTATTGTGCTTGAATCTTTATGAAGATATATAGTTGTAAAAGGTCACAGATCGTTGGAAAAACAATATTTGCACAGTCATAGTTTCCCTGATGTTGTGTGGAATATCTGTTTAGTCTTATTTAAGGTCTGATGGTTATTAGATAACCAAAAGCTGGTTCATAAGGATATACAAAATAAATAGCACTGAGGAACACCAATATTGTTTATTTAAGTTTTTAATATGTCCTTGTTCCTTTGAGTATCAACGGGATATTCCTTAAATGAAAGAATATGTTTTACGGATTCATTGTTATGTTAATTCTTCGTTACTTGTATATTTCAGAATATATTATGTTCCCAAACTCATCTGCAAGTGTACCTGGCGTGTCCTAGCCCAACAGTGGCTGACGGTCACTAACTGTAATAATATACGAGGGCTGTACAGAAAGTAAGTTCCGATCGGTCGAAAAATGGAAACCACAGTGGTAACCAGAAACGTTTTATTTGCAACAGTTAGGTACACCTTCCACCTACTTCTCTACATAGTCACCGCTCCAAATTCGAGTTTGCCGTAGTGTTGTATCAACTTTTCAGAATCCTCGTCATAGAAAGGAGCCGCCAGTGCTTTCGGCCAGCTATGTGCACTGGTCTGCAGCTCGTTGACTGTGAAAAAAAATTGTCTTCATAGCCAGCGGTTCTTGTGAGCAGAGGTGAGACTCAGAGGGCGCCTATTACGGACTGAGTGATTAAACACTTCTCATCAGAAACGCTGAAGGAGCGTCTTTATTGCTCCTGCAGTGTGTGGCCGAGAATTGGCTTGAAAAAGGAACTGCTCGACAGTTATGTTATTTGGGCTGCATGACACAGGCGAAACCTCTAACCAGGCCCTCATACTTGGCGGTAGGCGCTATTCCCTCCGCATGTTTACGTGCTCAGTGTTCACTCAAAAATGATAAGAGCGACGCGACACGATCGACGGGCATACTAGAGACACTGCCCAACACATCTGTGCAAAGCTTTATCAGATTTTCCCAGTGGCTTCCATTTCGTGGCCGATGGGAACTTACTGTCTGGACAATTCTCGTAGTTACAATAATGCAAAAAATTTTATTAATCACCGATCGTCCAAGAATATATGCTGTCCCAGAGACAGTTCAATACGCCTCTCTATAGCACAGATAAAGAGGAAGGTTAGGAATGGGAGTGATGCTGGTTACAGGTGCTGACGGCAACGAGTCGATACAGACCACTGTATCTTCCAGCTGTGCCTCAGCTCATCGATCAGGCCCTGATGGCCTAAGAGATACCAGCAGCCGCCGTGTCATCCTCGACCATTCAAAGTCATGCTGATGCGCTATGGAGAGGCGTGTGGTCGACACACCGATCTACCGGTCGTTTTGCCGACCCTCCAGACCTTGCATCCGCTAATTCTGATTCGAATAGCTCCCCAGTTGGTATTACGAGGCTGAGTGGACCACGCAACAGATGCTGGCACTACCAGAAATCGAACTCGGGTACTCTGCATGGAAGACCTGAAGCTGTGAGGAAACCACGAAAGACATCCCAACGCGAAGCGCTTCCAGACGTAGTGCTTCAGACGCTCAAGATCAAATAGTGCTACGTAGCGGGGTGTCTCTTAAACTGTTGCGCATCATATTTAAGTATACTGTGTGCTCATGCTCTTCATCTTTGCAGTGCTTCTCTTTGTAATTCCAGTCCATATCCACTTCCACCAGTGACTGTCCTCTTGGTTGCCTTCTTTTCACTTCTCTTTTATTACCGTGAGGGACTGTAGAACTGAGAGCCTATGAGCTGACAGGCAAAAGATAAGAGTTCTTTGAAAGAAACATGTTAGTCTCGAACTGAGTTTCAGCCTTGGTTAGCCAACACAGCATTAAAATCTCCCCATCCCACGGACTGCAGGCGATTCGGGGCACGCCTAACTACTAGAGAAAAACACAACATTGTTAGAGAGATAAAAATTCTATCCAGGTTTGCTCTCCACAGGCCGGCATGAGAACAGCCGTTACCTCAGTGACCACACTACGGAATAACATTCTGTTTCAATTTGTAAGACAAACGTTTCGATAGGTTTGTAGCGTTATTTTCCATGGAGTGCGTGTTTTCTCATGCGTGTCTAGAAAGGAGCTCTCTCATTTGTCAGTTTTACAGTCGTATCATGGAATGGGAGCACAATACCATTGCTTAATAATACGAAAATCGCAAGAGTAGGAGTTTGTTCAACGTCATTATAAGAATTTTACTGGATAGAATTCGGAATGTCTGCCTGACAGAAACAGCCAAGTCTCAGAGCACTGACACTGGAGACACTTGCCATTAGGAGATGGAAGAGTATAGAATTCTTGCCAGATGACTGACTTGCTGTAGTATGGAAGAGAGGGAGCTGGACTCCAGCCACTAACGCCGTCCGCGGTGGTCTCGCGGTTCTAGGCGCGCAGTCCGGAACCGTGCGACTGCCACGGTCGCAGGTTCGAATCCTGCCTCGGGCATGGATGTGTGTGCTGTCCTTAGGTTAGTTAGGTTTAAGTAGTTCTAAGTTCTAGGGGACTAATGACCACAGCAGTTGAGTCCCATAGTGCTCAGAGCCATTTGAACCACTAACGCCGCCGTTTCCTGGATTCACATTGCGCGTCTGGTAAGGTGGGCCAACGTTACAAAGACCGATGTGGCAGGACTGCGAAGCTAGTTCACTCCCTTGTCAGCTCAATTCTTTCAGAAGGCAGCTGCACAGTCTTAACGCTTCGCAGTCAGCTACTTGCCTCGTCATACACTTTGGTGTTGGTACCTATTGTATCGTGTTCTTTCAATAATCAACTAACCACTCTTAGAGTTATCGGTCGTATCCGCGAATTATTTTCGTTCACCAGTTATTAAAAGTTCATTCACTCCTATCAAGGGGTAACTATGTATTCATGTTTACGATAATAAACGGGATTGCCACAGTGACCACTTGTTTCTGTTACAGGTAGATGATCTCTCCTCTCCTTAATATATGTGCGTGGTGCGGTACCAATATTTTCATGCTTGATTTTGACCAGTTTTAGTAACTATCATTTCAGTAAGACGTTTCCGTTTGTGCAGCATTATCATTTGCTTTAAATTAATGTGTGTGATCATGTGTGGCTCTTATTTTCTCTCTAGATCACTAAAAATTGGACTATAACATCTGGAGGTATGCTAAACGACACAACCGACACCACACAAGTGACTGTCACAACCTCAGCGATACTACGGTGCTACTTAGCTACTTAGCTTTGGAACAGACACATTAACTTACCTTAAGTATATACCAACGTCTCTGTGTTTGCAATTGCCTTCCACCGTTGCTTTCGATCAGGTGAACGCAGTTAGGTGGGACTCTACAGTTACGACGAGTTAGCTAGCGTCGATAATAAAAAATATGAACAGAAAATTCATGTCGACAGGCGGAGCGTTGGACCCGGCGAACAAAAGCAAGGACACTTCTGTAAGGGTCTGCAGCTAGAGCGCGGTGTGATGTCACCCCTTCTGACGCATGACAGCGAATGTTCAGCTAGTTGTGAATCCACGAGGATGCCGACATCCCTGTGATGGGCCGACCACGGGTGACAGGTGGGTTCTAGTTGCATCGTCAGCCCTCGCAGAACGCAGACGAATAATTGTGGCAAGGTTCATACATACCGATTTCACGATCGAGTACGTTCTTATCTTTCGCCTGTTAGGTCTGTGGTGGATTACGCGATATAATTGGACAGAGCATCGGCCTCTTAGATGATCTATAGAGACGGCACAGTGATTTGGAATAGGAATACTTAGAATAAAGCCGCAGGGGACGTCGCAAGCTCCGCACCCGCACACCAACACCATCGTAACATACTGTCATTGTGTGGTATGTGCGCAGATGTCATGTGCCACATACCCTCAGAAACCTACCTGTATCTGAAGTACGGCTCGTTTATGTAGCCCAGGACACGTCAAAAACCTTGAAGATACAAGTGTAAAATTGATTAAACCCCTCTGATCTACACCCTTTGCCCATTAAATTATTAAGGAGCATCATATTTACAGCTATAAGTGCTACCAGAGCGAAGCAAGTTCGGAATATATGCACACCACAGATGACTTCACAGCCGGCTAACAGGCTAGCGAGGCGAGAAATTCTGTTAAGCGAGGCGCTCCGCGCGCCTCCTGGGGAAGCGTTAATCAGTGCCGACACGACACGGCGGCAAGACGCGCCCGCAGCCACTGTGGAGTACATCAGCTCCCAGCGCCTCGCCTGCAAACCACAACAGCACTCTCGCTACAGCCCCTCGCAGGCACCGCACCGTAGCGTGACTATCGACCTCGCACCCAATATCGCCGGCACCTGTTTTCAGGGCACTATTCACGCCAAATTTGATATCGTGCGGTCCGCTTCTTGCTTACAAGTTTCGCTTAACAACACACTCACTTAAAGGGAAACTGTATCCACTCCTCTAAATACATTTCTGGATGGGCGAATCAATTTCAGCGTTCATATAGTAGAAGTGGGTAAGAGAACCAGAAAGGTGATGAAAAAAAAGAACATTTACAAATCTTAGCTAGGCGCTGTTATAAATTACTAATACAAACAATGAGATCGAATAACATCGCTGTTCTAACTGCTAGAATTGGTTATTGTGAAAGTATGTGGACTCAAACTTTACGCCTGGTACTTGTAAAGATACTATACTATAGTTCGAGGTATTTCTTCATCCTTTTTCTTTGTGATTTCTTTCCTTTTCACATCAAAAGTAACGACAATACTGCAGGTGTTTTGTTTATTTCTACACCTTCTTCTTCTTCCAAAAACATTTTTACTTTCGCAGGTCGCTCACAAAGTCTATTCCAGTCTTCTCTTTTCTCCCACAGCTAATCGTTCAACAGTTCCTCAAATTTTACTTCAGTTCACATGCTATGACTTTTATAACAGTCTTTCGGCTTTCATTGCCATTTTCAAGTAACGGCTAGCTCCACCTAGACATTGCTTGAAAAAGACATTTCAACGTCCGTATTACGTCGATGATAAACTGTCACGTATCTGTCAGTGCGAAATTGTTGGTAAAATTACGTAATGGTAATATTTGTTACACGTTTATACACATTGACAGAATTTGACAATTCTGTTCCTGTCAAAACATTTACAGCGTATAACAAGTATTAGAGTTACGTAATTTTAAGGACAACTTCACACTGACAGTTACATGACAGTTTACTATTTTTGTATTATGGGCGTCAATCTTAGCTAGCTAGACGTTATTTGAAAATGGAAATGAAAACCGAAACAGGTCTGTCGTAAAATAAAGACTGGCAACCACATTGCAGTGGTACTGGACGTTCTTTCTTAATAAAGTCATTATCTGCACTACACTATGGTGCAGACCAGATGAATGAAAGATTTTTTTGTGATGTTGCCCACATTCCACAAGTATATTGAAGAGCACCTATCAGGCCACACTTCCACGTCGAACTCCTCTACCTGTTCTAAACCAGTCTGATTTTTGACATCTTTTACCAAAGAATTCAGACATTTATGACACATGTTTCTGATTGTGAGAGTTCCAGTGTATTCAGACATTGACATATCTTTCTTACGGCGTCGTAAGCCTTTTGTTTCATCAGTGAATACAACTACGATGTCTTTCCCATATTCTCATACCTCTTCTACTGATTCTCTAGCTATAAATACGGCATCTATCGTTGATTCTCCAGCTGGAATCCTTGTTGTTCTACTCTTAATTGTGTTTAAAATTTCTGTAAAAATATCTTTTCATAAATCTTCATGTTATGGCACAGTAGTGCAATTTCTCTGGAGCTGACACAGATCGACTTGTTACCTCTGTTAAAAGTAGGTACAGTAATTGTCTTTTTCCAATCACCAGACGTCTCTCCGTAGGTCCTTACTATCCGCATTATTCTAGCCAGGCACTGACTCACGATAGAACCTGCGGCTTTGATCATTTCCACTGTGATGTCATCTACTCGAGAAGCTTTGCCATTTTTCATTCATAATACAGATTTTTCTACGTATAACATCTGCGTTTATCTTTTACTATTTCACCAAGTCGTTTACACTTGCATTCCACTGCCATGGTATCATTTCTTTCGTCTCCCTCTGTTTCATTATTTATAATTTTGGCATATTTCTTTCCTATAGACTTTGGAAGTGTTCTATGTACACTTTCATAACTTCTTATTTTTCCCGCACAGGTTTCCCTACTTTGCTGACGACTTCTAAAGTGTTTTGTTTTTGGTTGCTTGTGTTATATGAGACGTAATATCTAAAGCCATTTTAAAATTTTCTTCTATTTCTTTTGTGAATAAATCACGAAGCATTTCCTGTGTCAGTTATATCAATTTCCTTATCGTTCTTTTTACCCATTTCCATATTTCTCTGTTCTGTTATTTTTTGACTTATGCTCTCCATGAATACTTCTTCTTCTTGACTGCTTCTACAGTTCTCTCATCCCAGTATGGAGTTTGCGTCTCACATTTGTTGATGTCCTACCACATGTTTCTTCTGGTACCTTGGGTAGGACCGGTTTGAATCTCCTCTGTTATACCTATATATGTTTCATCTTTGGGAACCAATGTCCCATTCATTTCTCTGTATATCTCCCCGGTTTCTCAATCTTTTAGTTTACAACACATGATTTTTGCCTGTCATTTTCTCAACTATGTTCCCTTTCAGAATTTTTTTACTGCCTCCACCAACATTCTGCTTCGCCTTGGTACAACTTGCGTCACGCATCTTCCGATTTCTTCACTTATTACTTAGTCTGTTATCGATTTCTGTTGCAAATTCCAACTGTATCTGGTAAACGTGTGCCTATCTCTTCTGTTATACAATTCACCGCCAATAATCAATTTATTTTTTAGCTGTATCTCTAGGAGTACCTTTCCTTTATCGTTTCTCTGATCTTCTCCGCTGCTTCCTAGAGTGTTTCATTACCTCTGTCACTCCCAACGGTTTCACATGATCACAGTCTTGTTATATATTACAGAATCCTCCAGTTTAAAAGTAACTTCTTCTTTTTCATGTGTCTCACATCCTTTTTGAGGAGCTTAGACTGGAGAATTCTATAACCACTATTACTGCGATACCACTTATTGTTGTCTCTCTTCTCTCTTCCTGACCACCAGATGCTATATATGTTTTCCAGGACCTTCCTACCATTCTCTTCCTTTCTTATTTCTGAAGTCACACTATCGGTATCCTCCTTTCTGTTATTATGCATGTGATATCCAGAATTCCTACGTTCTTTTCTAGTGATACAGCTCTTACGTTTATGATAATTTTTATTTTGGCTGGAACCACAGTCATGATTAATTTTTTGAATGCTGCTGTCGTCAATTTACTGTAATAATTTACGGCCGGAATCTGGATAGTATAACAATAAAATAATAATTATTGCTGTCAAATGGTAGCAGCTTTATTCAAAAAATCTTATATTTATCTTCAGACAAATCTATCCCCATCTGATCTGTTTTGGCCTCCGTAGCTGACAGGCTTTGTCCCTTTCAGTACTAGTTTTCACCAATGGCTCGTTTAACAGTTGAGAGCAGAATCCATAGCTGGCTAGCAGGGTTTATCTTAGCTTCACCAGAAACCCACTGCGAGTAACTTTTCAGGGTTCCTGTTGAATCTTCAGAGTTAGCGTAGCGGTCTCGGGGCACACGGCAGTCCCCACTGTACATCGCCTCTACAGGCAATCCCATGGTTCGTGAAGATGCCTGTCTCCCATGAGACACGTGCGAGGTGGTGTGGGTAAGTAAGCGTGTGCTGTTACAACGATATTACCTTAACACTTCTTTCCCGATGCAACATCGAACTCTGCACAGATCTATTCTGCATACGGTCTGTAATTGCCATGTAAGGAATTATTATATTTTCTGCTGTTACATCCTTAAAATATTTCTGCGTGGATAAACTTTTATATCAGCCTACGATATTAGTGTCCAGTGTTACACGTGTTCACGTTACAGCACTGGACTTTTACTGATATTTTGGACAACAGGGAACTTTTGTAATCTTGTTATGCTTATTTAATGATTGTTAAACGTGTAAGCAGGCTGTTTAGGTTTTTTTATTGGTAACGCCACATAGCGCTCTGTATGAAAAATCACTGGCTGTGCTGTGTGCAGTCAGTGGCTGGTTGGCATTGTTGTAATACTCACCATTGTAGTGTTGGGCAGCTGGATGTTGACAGCGCGTAGCGTTGCGCAGTTGGAGGTGAGCCGCCAGCAGTGGTAGACGTGGGGAGAGAGATGGAGTTTTGAAATTTGTAAGACTGGTTGTCATGAACTGGTACATACATTATGACTTTTGATCACTATTGAGGTAAATACATTGTTTGTTCTCTATCAAAATCTTTCATTTGCTAACTATGCCTATCAGTAGTTAGTGCCTTCCGTCGTTTGAATCTTTTAGTTAGCTGGCAGAAGTGGCGCTTGCTGTATTGCAGTAGTTCGAGTAACCAAGATTTCTGTGAAGTAAGTGATTTGTGAAACGTATAGGTTAATGTTAGTCAGAGCCATTCTTTTGTAGGGATTTTTGAAAGTCAGATTGAATTGCGCTAAAAATATTGTCTATCAGTTTAAGCACAGTTATGTTTAATTTTTCTATGGGGACGTTTCATGTGTCGACCTTTAGCCGAGGATACCTCACTGAAATTATCTGATTTTTTTCTTGTAGTTTGTGTAATTAGTGTAGATTTTGTTTATTGCTAGCACGTAATTATAGAGAGAATTTCCTTTGTAGTTGTAGTCTTTCATTGTTGTACAGTAAAACAGTTGGGGCATGCATGTAGGTTTCCACCAAGTATTTCGCGGCTGCGCTTCCAATTAACTAGATATTATTTTCAGTGTTACGTTAATGTGTTCTCTTATTTTTGCTCTTCAAATTGTGTTTTTCTGTGTTGTCATGTGATATATTGTGACAATAATGGCGTGTGAAAAACGTAATACTAGGCTCCAAAGTAAACTGAGAAATGACAGTGAAGACGAAAGCAGTGTGTTAGCGCCACCATGTAATGGATTAACTAATGTTCAATGTAGTAATTTGGTAATTGTGCATAGGGAAATGGACCGGGCTGCAAATAATGGTGTAGGCATTTAAACAATTAGTGAACAGGGAAGCATTATCGATCGAACGGTCGGCAACAGCTCGCCTCAGGATTCCGAAATGACAGGACACAATCTTGCAAATACTGTGGATTAAGATTTGGCGTCCTCACCGTTTTCTCAAATAAATGAAGACACATTTTCTGCTTTTCAAAATGCGAATATTGCCGGTTCAAATGCACTGCGAATAGCACTGAGGAACATGTTTCAGATACCATTGCACTGTTATTACAGTTAATGCAACAAATGGGACAAAGGCTACAAAAGTTAGACACAACGCTTGAACAAAATCAGAAACAAATGGGACAAAATCTTCAAAAGTTAGACAGAATGGAACAAAATCAGAGAAAAACACAGCAAAAGCTTCAAAAGTTAGACACAATGGAACAAAATCTTTGAAAGTTAGACACAATGGAACAAAAGCTTCAAAAGTTAGACTCACTGGAACATATGCTTGAACAAAACACGTGAAGATTTAACTACTGAGTTGCATAAAATCGAATCGAAATGTCAAAAAGTCTGTAATGACGTAAAAACACAAATTTTTGAACATTTTCAACCTACTTTTTCGCGGCATGAAAATGCATTACAGAATCACGAAGCAGCCATAAAAGAACTGCAAACTATTGTTCATGAAAATCATGAGACCTTGCAAGCCAAAATTGACTCAGTTGCATCTACCGATTCGGTTACACAACTTGCAAAAATTCAGGAAAACTTAAAGGACACAGTAGATACGATTTCAGCACAAATGGACACTCTGAAATTTGGTTCAGAAAAACACTGAGGAAATAAGTACACTATCGGGGAAAGTAGCCGAACTTTCAGATCAGTTCATTAATTTATGTGCAAAGGTAGATGATGATCTGAATGACACAGAATGCGAACAAATTAGGAAATTCAAACAAAATCAGAATCAAATTAATATGCAACACCAAAGAGAAATCCGGGAAGTACAAGATCAGCTGACACAGGTAATACAAGAATTACGTATTTCAGAGGACACTCGCGCTCCAACACGGGAAGAGGGACTTAGAAATACGGAAAAGCCACAAAATAATAACACAGGGCATTTCGGAAATTATGAATGAAATTGGCAAGGTGCACCGAATTTTGAGATGGAACCGCCGACACGACGTAACAATGACCGATATGCGACTAGCCGACACGATGATTTTCACTATAAACTGTTCATTACTACACGTAAATTCAAAACATTTAAGAATTCTTGCAACGAAATTCATCCACAAGCGTGGCTCCATCAATTCTCTCATTGTTTTCCTCCCAACTGGTCATTTGAGCACAGATTAGAATTTATGTGTGGCTACTTAGAGAATGAACCAGCTGTAAGAATGCGATCGGTCATTCACAGTGAAGGAGAATTTTGTCATGCCTTCCTCTCAGCATATTGGTCTCAAGCTACACAAGAACGAGTAAAACATAGGATCATGATGATGAAACACTTTGAACAATCTGAATTTTCCAGTCTTGTGAAATATTTTGTAGACATGTTGCACAACAATCAGTACCTGTCAAACCCATACAGCCCCTCAGAACTCATCCGCATTTTCTTAACAAAATTACCTGAACATTTACGACATATTACTTTAGCAGGACGATGAAAAGCCGACATTGAAGCTTTTCAGGGACTGTTACAAGAACTGGAAATTGACACTGACAATCGCGGAACGCGAAAACAGGAGCACAATAATTACAGGTCACATCTGTCACAATTACGCGATTACAGAAATAATACACGACAAGGCTATTGTTACAACGTTAATCGTGACCAAAACAGACACCAACCGTATGACAACCGTTGGCAGAGTAGTAATAATTACAAGGAAAGATCATCTCTCTGCGGTAGTGACTCTCAGAGACAATCAGAGAAACAGACAATATGGGAACCAAAATAATTATTATCAAGGGAGACAGAATAACTTAAGACGCAACGGTCCAGCGCGCAGTTACGATTCAGGGAGAAATTCTCCACCACGTGACCGACAAGAGAGAAACTATGGAATCTACCGACATGACGACAGACGATAAAATCGTAACGACAGACCTGAATTGCATCAGAACTGGCGGGATTCAAACAGGGCGGGGCCCTCTCGACAAGGGGAATTTGTAGAAGTTAGGTCTCCTAATCCCAATAACAACGTGCGACAACAAAGAGACAGGCAATGACTCGCTCCGCAGGCAGCCACGTGCGCCCGCTGGCTCCGAGAAAAATAATGTAAGACGCCAGCCTTGAGAAAAACTTTAGCATTCTTTACCAGCGTATACGACATGATAATTCCGTTGAAGCTCGAGCTTTGCACAGTAGGAAGAGTAAATGATTGCACCACATTTCACATGTAAAACAGTTTATTGAGAGATAATCTGCTTTTCAACTTAGTCTTTGCTATAAAAATTTTCACTTCACATTACTAGTATGCTTTGTCAGACTTAGAATCTGTTAACATGCAACAATGTTTGAAGTTAAATATCCAGTCAAGAACCAAGAGAACTTATTTAAACAGAAATTACGAATGCATTGTTATTGTGAACAGACGACACAGTGTTATTGTGTGTGTACATTCTTACTTGTTAGTTGCACGATTACGTAACGACTATCAGGCTTACATACATAGGACATATACCGGTACTGCTAATGAGATTTTTATGCAAGATTTTGGTTTACTTGAAAATATATTCTGGATTTAAAGTACTTTCTGTGAGATACCAGATGACACAGTGGTTGGTTTATTTGACAACTACGCGATTTTATCACGACGCTATTAATGAGTGACAATTTACAATGTTGCTTTTGAGGTGTTTCTGTTTTATATCTGCACAGTTTTTCTGAATTCTTCTGGAAAGGAAAACATGTTTTAGTAGTAACTTTGTGGTATAGCTACAATGAGACAGCCTTGTCCGTAGCACAACACGTTACAGCACAGTACTTTCTTCATCACAGCAATAAGCGTAATAACTAAGATATCTATAAGCAAAGCATTTCACTTTTGTTTATCATTAGGTAAGTACATTGACTTCTGCAGAACTTAGCTTTCGGAGGACGATAACTACGACACTTCCACAGAGATTATCTTACAACACGACTCACAGTTTAGCGCTACAATACACGTATTTGAATGACTAATTTTGTACTTAAAACATTTATTTTTAAAGATATTTGAAGTACAATGATACAAAGGTTTTCCGTGATACATTTCATTCCATTGCTATAATTACATTAATCCTCAGGGGGCACACGTCTACTTTGTGTACCATGTGTATGGCAAGCACAAGGAGCCCTAGCTAATATGGTATTTGCTTATACAACATTATACATCGGTACCATATTTCTCTAACACATGAATTACACAGCTATCTGATCATTTAACTGGGAGAGACAGACATTCATTTTACTACATCAGTGACAGATATTAAGTAATTACACAGTTGGATAACTTCACACTTACGAAATTGTATTTTGTCTGTACTTTGTAAACTGTTCATATTTTTTCGTAACCATTGTGATACTATGAGAGCTTTGAATGATATATTTGGTATGGGATCATGATTTTTAAAGTAAGTTTGAGGTAGATGACACTTTTGACACGAGCAGAGAATTTTTTTTAGGTTTTGAAACTATTGCAGAAAGCTATGACGTTTTTGAGATTTGACTGATGTGTTATGATGGTTCAAATGGCTCTGAGCACTATGGGACTCAACTGTTGTGGTCATCAGTCCCCTAGAACTTAGAACTACTTAAACCCAACTAACCTAAGGACATCACACACATCCATGCCCGAGGCAGGATTCGAACCTGCGACCATAGCAGTCTCACGGTTCCGGACTGCGCGCCTAGAACCGCGATACCACCGCGGCCGGCAGGTGTTATGACGTTATTATTACGATGACAATGTGAAGTATGCTGCTGAGGTATGTTTAAGGTGATGCTATATGAGTTATTTGGGTACGCTATGTATCTGTTATGATGAAATATTGAAGAAGTGTCGACGAATATGTATATGTGTAATAAGGTAAGGAACAATGAGTAGTGGTTAGGGACTCTGGTTTGTGAAAAAGGATGTTGGAAACCGAGAATCGTACTTTAAGAGTTATGGAATGTGTGTATATGCGTGAATGTATCAGTATGCTGGCGAAAATTTTTTGGACACTATTATATTTAAAGGATTTTGTTTCTACAGATTTGTAACGCAAATTCTTAACCTGTGAAATATTTTTGTATGAGTCTGTCACTGTAGCGGAAACTGCTGTTGTAAATATTTCGGTAAGAAAGGTAAGTGACCACCTGCACGTAATGCGTCGTGGGCACCCAGCTGGGTGACAGACGCCTTGAAAAAAGCCATTAGTGTGTGCCTGTCAGAGGCACAGGTGGAGAGAAAAAAAAGAGGTCATTATCCTCGCTATTGACATTCTTTTGTAGAAAGCATCTTAAATACGACACCCTCAAACTTGAAAACATAATTACACTGTACAGTTCTTAATTTATGGTATTTACTGAAATGAAATTATGAGAAACGTTTCATGTCTATTGTTTTGCTAGTTGGAAGATTGTTTCCTGCATTATGAAATGTCTTATGGCTATCGAATGACGTTTCACGACTTGCTTTGCCTATTTTGTTTCATTTCTAGTTTCTAGCTGCACTGCAGCATTGGTTAAAATAAAATTTTATAGATGTAGTAATATAAATATTTTCTGTCTACAGATCCAGTATATAATAATAATGTGATATACTTCCAAAAAAATGAGGGAGCACAAAAAGACATTTCCCTTCACAGGAACTGCATACATAATTTTCTTTTCAAGTTCTTGGTAATTTATTTCATAGAATAAGTTTTTGTGGTGCACCACTTTAATTATATAGACATTAAGATGTGAATATACATTTCCCTTATCTGCGTTGTTGTCTTTAGTCTACTATTTTTTTCTGCTTATGGGTTTGTCATGTTTAGGTATAAGTTATTACATTTATTGCTGCTTCCTTTGCTTACTTGCATTTTTTTTGTAACTGCTGTTTGTATTAATTGTTTTGTGCTGCTGCATTGCCTCGTCCCTTAGTTATGCATCTGAGCTCAGTAGATTTAAGTTACCTTAAGAGGGGGTAGACTATATAAGAGAATGAGTTGCGATGATTTGGAAGGAATGCATTGAGAAGCTATAAGAAAATGGTTTGGCCAAAAAAGTATTTTGAAAGAGGATAGGAACAAAAAAAGTAGGGTTTAGGGACAACAGGTTTAGGTAGGATTTTCTTGGAAATAAATGATGAGGTAAGATACTGAAAAATAAATAATGAGGTGAGAAATATGTGAACATATAAATACAGAAAGCATGCTTGGATACAATTTTTTTGGTGGAAACAAATGTTGAAATAAGACGAAAGATCTATGGAATGAAGTTTTGGGTTGGATTGCAGTACCAAATGTTACACTGAAAACAAACCCTGCCCTTTCCTCTTGTGTTATCCCACTCTGTGTTTGTTTACCCTTGGGTATTTGTGTTCATCCTGTCTTTATGTGTTTATCTGATGACAGTTACGTTGTAGAATTTTTCTGATAATATGTTATTTACTTTGTAAAGATGTTAGACATTATTAATTCTGTTCTGTTTTAATGCTCATGTGTGAAGTTTATGTTTCATAAGTTTTTCTGATTTTTATGTATCTACTTACGTCATAATTTTTGTAACACTGATGTGTATATTTATTTCTATTCTTTTGTAAAGCCTGTTTTACTACAAAAGTTATCTGTACTATTATGTTCTTTAATGATATCTTTTGTACCTTTGTTATTGTATTCTTATGTTATAAAATTGTAATTGCCACCAGTTCATCAAATTAAGTAACTTGTAAATTACATTTCACTGCACACGTTTCTGTTGGTCATAGCATATGGACAATATGTGAGAAGTAAGGACTGATAGTGTTTACACGTATGTTAATATTTCAGCAAGGGACTGGATAACAGCATTGCTGGTTCTAAGGACAATTCCAAAAACTTTGTGCGTGCACAAGTGGTGGTTTATGGACTTGCAATATTCTCCGCAAAACTTTTCGATGGTGATTGTGCACCTGCACAGTCGCAGCAGATGGCTGCTGGACATATCTAGAAGGACTACAGTGGGTCTGCATCTTATATCTAAAAGTACTGCAGTGGGTCTGCACCTCTGGTGGTCCACCAATCCCATAATCTCTAACAAGACTACAGTGGTCTGCTCTGTGATGTCCTACCTACCAATACTCTTCAAAACGTCGACTGACTCTGCTCTGGGTGTGTTCTGTTGTGGCCCATTATCTGTCTGCATGTCGAGAGTCAGCACTGTCTTTCCGTTGGAAGGACAACACTACTTCCTCAAGACTGCATGGAAATCCACTACTTCCATGTGCATTTTCTTTTACTGCTCAGACTTTGAGAAAAACACTGCTATTTTACTGTGATGAACTATCAGGACTGTCTTTATGGACTGTGAGAAAATTTTAGCTTTTGACCAACATTGTATCAATAAGTGTGTGCATTTCATTTCCTTGTTATTGTAATTATGAAATTTTTTTTTTCAAATCTGTATTGGCCACTGCCCAAAACAATTTGTAAAATTTTTTTGTGGGGGCTATGTAAGTAGGCAGTTTAGGTTTTTTTATTGGTAACGCCACATAGCGCTCTGTATGAAAAATCACTGTCTGTGCTGTGTGCAGTCAGTGGCTGGTTGGCATTGTTGTAATACTCGCCATTGTAGTGTTGGGCAGCTGGATGTTAACAGCGCATAGCGTTGCGCAGTTGGAGGTGAGCCGCCAGCAGTGGTGGACGTGGGGAGAGAGATGGCGGAGTTTTGAAATTTGTAAAACTGGATGTCGTGAACTGCTAGATACATTATGACTTTTGATCACTATTGAGGTAAATACATTGTTTGTTCTCTATCAAAATCTTTCATTTGCTAACTATGCCCATCAGTAGTTAGTGCCTTCTGTAGTTTGAATCTTTTAGTTAGCTGGCAGTAGTGGCACTCGCTGTATTGCAGTAGTTCGAGTAACCAAGATTTTTGTGAGGTAAGTGATTTGTGAAACGTATAGGTTAATGTTAGTCAGGGCCATTTTTTTGTTGGGATTTTTGAAAGTCAGATTGAATTGAGCTAAAAATATTGTGTGTCAGATTAATCACAGTTATGTATAATTTTTCTAAGGGGACGTTTCAAACTTATGTTCTTTTTTCGTTTTAGTTATGAAAAGCAGTCAACTGCAGGGAAGCATTCTCAATTGAATTTTTTTCTGCGTCCTGAATCCTGTCATACCCTGGATTCACAGTAAGTGTAACAATTAATAAATTTATCTTTCTGGTTCAAAAACTGTAAGCAGTTTGTTAACATACCTACAACTGTATGTCATATATTTAAATTCTAGCAGCATTATTTGTGTCGCAGGGACACACTCTACATATTCAGTGTTACATGACTGTAATGCTTAGTGTTAATGAGAGAAGTTGGAAATTTTTCTCAGCGGTCAAGGAAATACGCTGACTCTCCTTGAACCTCCATCCTGGCCGAAAAAACGAACGCACGGGTCGAACTGACCGAATGAAGCAAAATGTGCAATTAGGGTACGTATCTCTAACAGCAAATGATACTGGGCTCTTTTAGTTGACTTTTGGATATCACGGAACACAAACCCTAAATACTTCAACGCGAAAATGGAAATACATCTGTGTTGTAAATTTCCGAAGGGGAATTGTTCAGAAGATAAGTGAGATAAGTGACGCCACCGAAACGATTCTGTACTCCAGCACTACAGCAAATTAGTTCTGGTTTGATGAGATGGACAACCTAATTGTGAAAACACAGTAACTCAAAGAAGATGACATGCAGGAATAAAATGCAAGGCATCTACACGTAACCAATGCAAGATATGTAATTTTTGTCCAATGTCTTTCTACTTAACGCTGCAAGTGATTTAACAGTACAAAATACGTTACTGTATATTATGTTAAACGGTTCTTTTCAAAGGTAAGAAACAAGATATAAGTAGTAAATGAAAAAAAGCTAACAAAAATAATTCACGCACTAATAGGTTGATTTAAACTGCAGTTACGTTTAAGAGTTTAAAATATTGTGAGGTATGTGCGAGAGATCAGCTCTGGAATGTGTGGAGACGTCGCTACAGTAACAAAGGAGTCCTACAAGAATAGCAGAGACTGATCATAGTCTTTGGTGAGCGAGTGAATGGTGTCTTCGTAGCAACAGTTGGTGACTGTGTCTTCGGTGTATAATGCTGACTGTTTTCGCTGCGTATCGCAAGATAAACAAGTTAAAGTGCTTCGTATAGTCGGCTATCGTCTCACAAAGAAAACTTGAAAATTATTATGTTCGCCTAGTTAAGTAACTTGTTTGCGGAGAGGGCTGTTTCATGTGGATGGTGCAGACTCTGATCTAAGTAGGCATTTGGATGAAAGTTAATTTTCCCATAACCTTTCTACTCGGAAAATAATAATCTGAAAGCTTCGATGTTCAGGCAGTGGAGTATCATGTTTTTGTGAACTACATTCGGTCGTTATCGCGGACTGCCAAGTTAAAATGTTGTGAAGTGCTTTTCTCCATAAACCCTCAATCGTGTCCGCCAGCTACAAACCACAAGCTGAGAGCTGAGGCAATCTGAGAAACCAAGAAACTTCACTTGCTTTGCTAACTGTCCTTTCCTCACGCAACATCTCATTAGCCAGGACAATGTTGTTCCAATTTGCTAAATTGAGTCAAATGAAAATCTTAAATATTTTTTAAATATTATTTATTGTGCTGAAATGGTACAAAGCTGTATCACTTTTCAACATAATCTCTCTCACGCTTAATGCAAGTCCTCCAGCGCTTACAAAGTGCATAAATTCCTTTAGAAAGAAATTCTTTTGGTAGTCCGCGCAACCACTAGTGCACCGCGTAGCATACCTCTTCGTCATAACGGAACTTCTTTCCTCCCATTGCGTCTTTGAGTGGTCCAAACATATGGAAACCACTTGGGGCAAGATCTGGTGAGTATGGTGGATGAGGAAGGCACTCAAAATGCAGGTCTGTGATTTTTGCAACTGTTGTACGGGTAGTGTGGGGGGCCTTGCTTTGTCATGTTGCAAAAGGACACCTGATGACAACATTCCACGTCGCTTTGATTTGATTGCAGACCTCAGATGATTTTTTAGAAGATCTGTGAATGATGAACTGGTGACAGTGGTCCCCCTAGGCATATAATGCTCCAAAATGTGCCTTTTTTGTCCCAAGAGAGAGTCAGCATAGCCGTCCCTGCTGATGGTTCTGTTCGAAACCTCTTTGGTTTTGGCGATGAGGAATGGCGCCATTCCTTGCTCGCTCTCTTCGTTTCCGGTTGGTGGAAGTGAATCTAGGTTTCGCCCCCAGTAACGATTCTTGCAAGCAAGCCATCACCTTCTCGTTCAAAGTGCCGAAGAAGTTCTTCACAGGCATCAACACGTCGTTCTCTCATTTCAGGAGTCAGCTGCCGTGGCACCTATCTTGCAGACACTTTGTGAAACGGGAGCACATCATGCATAATGTGGTGTGCTGACCCATCACTAATCTGTAAACATGCTGTAATGTCTTTCAGTGTCACTCGGCGGTTTTCCTTCTCTATGGCTTCAACTGCTGCAATGTTCTGTTGAGTCACAACTCGTTGAGCCTGACCTGGGCAAGGGGCATCTTCCACTGACGTCACACCATTTGCGAGCTTCCTACTCCACTCGTAGACTTCCTAGTGTGACAAACATATATCACCGTACTGAATATTCATTCGTCGATGAATTTCAATAGGTTTCACACCTTCACTACGCAAAAACCGAATAATAGAACGCTGTTCTTCCCTTGTGCAAGCCGCAAGTGGGGCGGCCATCTTTATACTGATACTGCAACGGTATGTGTCCATCTGCACTATGCTGCCACCTACAGACCATTCTGCACGCTGTTTGTAGCACGCTTACTAACTTACAGGACAATGGCGCGAAATTTAGATTTGTTATTGCAAATTTAACGTTTCCATTTGATTCACTCTCGTTTATTCACTTATTCTTCCATATTTTTCAATTTATGTACAAATTAATTTTGTACGGTGCCATTGATAAAAAGTGTAGTAGTATGAGATAGGAAAATCTCTGACCGTATGACACAAACATGGCGACCATTTTGGAAGCTACGATCTTGTTGGTGTATCGTAATATACGAGAAAAATAATGGCGCTTATCATTTGAGCCTACTTTTATTTGTTATTTGTTTATGACAGATTTTTTTCCTTGCAGATGACCTGAAACATGCCGTTAACACAAGTGGAACGCGCTGAGATCATCCTCGTATCTGGCGAGGGGAGCATCCGTGTTATCGCAGAGCATTTCAACCAACACCAGCCAGACAGACTACAGTGCGTTGGTGACGTGTGTCATGAAATTATGTGAAACTGGCTCTGTCCCATACAAATCTATTGCTGGACGTATGAAAGTGGCTACTGGATAAAGCAACAGCAACCGCTGCTCTGGCATCGTTCATGACGTGTCTTGAGAATGGTACTCGTCGCATATCGCAGGAAACTGGGGTCAGCTGCACATCATTAACGAGATTATTGGCTAGATATAAACGGTGCTCTTAAATGCAAATGCTTCAAAATTTTAACGAGGACGATCCAGATCGTAAGGGTTCAGGTTTGGGAATGGATTGCAAGCGAAGACGATGAAAAACGTCGCTTCCGCTAACAACTACCGTTTTCGGATGACGATTATTTCAGTCTGAACGACGAGGTAAGCGAACAGAACCAGAGATACCGGTCAAATACTAAACAGACATTTTGGGCCATTTCTACTTTGGCCACTTTATTGTGGCGTGCTGGTAGGTAATTTTGAATACTCAGAACATTTACCACATTAGGAGAACGTCATACACTTTAGATAAAGCTGTTATAGTATGCGTGAAAGTCCGTGGTCGATGGACGTACATTGCGACATTTTACAAATGAAGAGGTCAGCGGGAGAGTGTACTGACGCCGACAGGCCAGTCCATTGTTTTTCGTTCGGTCGGTTTTTTCAGTGGGACGAAGCAACCGAGTAAACCTAGCTTCAGTGGCCATGTCAGCTGTATGGACGTTTCTCAATCAGCCTCCGGGTTTTAGTGGTCTGACGAGACGCGGGACAATCAACTGACACAGTTCTCTGACGATTTCATTAACTATCTGAATGCTTTCACTCTGTCTCCGTTAAGAGTGTCCTCATTTACATACTTGCTCAGGCTTTTCACTCATGTATGAGACCACTTTTTTAGCGACAAGTAATGTACAACAAGGAGAAGTAAACTGTGTGCTTCTACAAATGAAGAATTTTAAATACTTATCTACTTAAAAGTAGATACATAGAACTGCAACCAGTCACTTATATTAAATATTTATTATTCAATGAACCGGTTTCGGAAACTTTTCAGGCTCATCTTCACATACTTTTCCGAAGGTTACATATCTGTTTTATGCATCATGCTGGGTGCTAGCACTGTGACAAGAAGATGGAACAGGCTTTAATGCATCACCTTGAATATTGTTTATCTGTCGATGTAGAACCAGAATTTAGTTCTGTACTTACCGCGACACCATGGGCGGCGTTTTTGTTAGTATCCAACTGTCTGCTTCCACTGCGATGGTCAACTGGCACCACATCACACACTTTGGATACTACCACAAAAAGCCTGCCATAATGTCGCAGTAAGTACAAAACTAAATTTTGGATCCAAATTGACAAATAAACAAGGCTCGTCTCTAATTTCAAGTCCTGCACACGCCATTTCTTAAATATTTCCAACTTATAGTACACACGTCAGTAATTCAGCTTAACTTTAGCACTCGGAAGTATTGCACCTTATTGCTACACGTGGTTTCATTGTGACCGTTGGTCACTTCCGAAGATTACTACAGTCGCCTTAATATTACCTGCCTGACATTTAGTTCTCCCCACAAAAGTTCCTGAAATAGAGAAATTATTATTCCAAACTACTCTTAAGTATTCCTTGTCACAGAGCGAGCGCCCAGCATTGTGCTGGAGACATTATAATTGTATTTAACTAGAGCATAAATTATAAATTAAGAATTCCTTTGAATAAAATATGGAGTAGTGAAATTTACGATATTCTAGTAACAGTGTAAAATTTTTCCACTCTTTCGTCTTTTATAGTTAAGTATATACTGCCACTTTTCGGAAGTATTATTTGTGAAAAATATTTTGTTTCCATTTGTTATTTCTTACTGAATGGTTAACGAACTAGCATTCGCCACAGTGAAAACACAGAACTATAACGGACTTTGTCGATTTTTTTATTTTCGGTTTCTCCCACAGACTGGATGGTTCAAATGGCTCTGAGCACTATGGGACTTAACATCTGTGGTCATCAGTCCCCTAGAACTTAGAACTACTTAAACGTAACTAACCTAAGGACATCACACACATCCATGCCCGAGGCAGGATTCGAACATGCGACAGTAGCAGTCGCGCGGTTCCGGACTGAGCGCCTAGAACCGCGAGACGACCGCGGACGGTCCACAGACTGGATTCACTCGAAAAGAGTATAGGAATAATAACCTAATCGATACGTAACATTACTGTCGTTTCAATCGATAGTGTTCATTTGGTTTTTACCATAGACTGGTTTCTCTCAAAAGAAAGAATGACAAATTCAGCCTAAACGTAAAACTGCGACTGAATTAGACGATTGTTTTCCAGGGACTAAATCGATTGTTTTGTTCGGTTCATTCCATCACTAACAGAAAGTGCTAACCAATTTTCAGTTACTGTGTTTGCAGACACTTCAGGAGCTTAGCTTTGAAACCTGTATATTTACCAGACGGCCTTCAGATACGTTTTACATTCCTCTCTCAACTTATTTCGCTGTCCATTCATTCGTTGTCTTAGCTGACCGAAATGCAAAAGCTTATAAATCAGTTCTGTGGCGTCATTGTTAATATTCTGTTTTCCCTCCGAAATTTTGACTACACCTGATTTTTAAGCCTTCGTTTGCGTCTTACGTACCATGAAAACCATTCTCAGCAGCTCTGTAGGACGTTTTAAGATTCTTAAACTGGTATAACGAAGAACAAACGTGTGTTAATGGATCGTTCTGCTTTACCTCTCGCCTCCTCCTACCATTCATCACAGAATTTGAGTCATGTGGTAAGAATATATTACCATCGTAAGTAAGTTCAATAGTGAGAGAAGGTGAGACCTCTCACAGAAATGCTAACAACAAATAAACTGGTGTGAACTGTTACTACCAAGGAATTCCAAAGTCCAAACTTACAAAGCGGAACGCAAGAGCAGTAACAAGTGGTACCTGTGTAGAACCAATGGGAGGTACGTACGTCTAGATGTCCCTCCGTTACACGTCGGTGTTGCAAACGGACATTACACTACGACACAGACACGAAACTGAATGCAACGAAAATACTCGCCAATGAGCGGATGGACAGTGCTAATTTTGTGATAAAAAAAGTTGTACGAGGGAGATTTGAACCCAGATCTCTCCCTTCGTAGTCTATCTCCGTGACCAGACAATCAAGACACAATGGTCACAAACACTGTTTGACATTGGACTTATTATGTTTGGACCGTTCACTGTTTCTATTTAGTTTCTTTTTTCCACAGCTCAGTACACTTTCTTCCTGTTTTCATGGTTGATCGGTGTTCAGGTTCTGACGGGATATCCAATGGGCCAATTTACCACTACATCTAAGGGTGGCGGGATGGGGAGTTTCCCTTGTAAGAGTTGTTAAAAAATCGAACCCAGCACGTTGTCCGCTATGAGAGTCTTCATAGGGTAATCGTCAGAAATACCCCGAGAAAGTGAGACAGGATCGGTCTGGTTCTCTCTATACATAAATGAACCAACGGACAGGTCGTGCAGGAATCTGCGGCTGTTAGCTTATGATGCTGTGGTGTACTGGAACCTGTCGTTGTTGAGTGACTATAGGAGGATACGGGGCCAGTCACAGAGAATTTCCACTCAGTGTTATGAATGGCTTGATCATAATGTAGAAAAAAAGTATGTTAATGGAGACGAGTAGGAGAAACAGTCCTCTAATGTTCGAATACAGCAGTAACAGTTCGCCTTGACACATTCGCGTCCATTAAATATCTAGGTGTAATGTTGCAAAGGGATATGAAATGGAACGGTAGTGGGGAAGAGGAATGGCCGAATTCGGTTTATTGGAAGAATCCTAGGAAAGTGTAAAGGAGACATCATACAGAATACTTGTGCGACTGGTTGTTGAATACTGCTCGACTGTTTTGGAGCCTCACCAAGACGGATGTCAGGAAATGGCAGCAGTAATTCACCGGGTTTCTGCCAAATTTGTTATCGGTAGTTTTAACACCCGCGAGGATTTAGGGAACCTGCATTTGCAGCTGACTGAACAATAGTTCTACTGTTGCCAAGTGAGGCCTATAACCAGTCGTTTCAGTCTCGCTCCATTTCGGAATGTAACAGTGATACAGAAAAGTGAGCGACAAACATTCATGTTTTGGAACTGCTACACCAAGAAGAAATGCAGATGGACAAACGGGTATTCATTGGACAAATATGTTATACTAGAACTGACATGTGATTACATTTTCACGCAATTTTGGTGCTTAGATCCTAAGAAATCAGTACCTAGAACAACCAACACTGGCCGTAATAACGGCCTTGATACGCCTGGGCATTGAGCCAGACTGAGCTTGGATGGCGTGTACAGGTACAGTTGCCCATGCAGCTACAACACGATACCACAGTTCATCAAGAGTAGTGACTGGCGTATTGTGACGAGCCAGTTGCTCGGCCACCATTGACCAGACGTTTCCATTTTGTGGGACACCTGGATCTTTATCGAAGTCGGAAACGTGATGGTACGGATTTCTCCTCCTTACATGAGGCATCACAACAACGTTTCACCAGGCAACGCCGGTCAACTTCTGTTTGTGTATGAGAAATCGGTTGGAAACTTTTCTGATGTCATCACGTTGTAGGTGTCGCCACCAGGGCCAACCTTGTGTGAATGTTGCGGAAAGCTGCATATCACAGCATCGTCCTCCTGTCGGTTAAATATCGCGTCTGTAGCACGTCATCTTCGTGGTGTAGCAATTTTAATGGCCAGTAGTGTAAATTATATTAATGTGTGTGTGCAGTGTCCTTAGAATCCGAAAACAGAAGGACTAGTCACAACAAAAAGTGAATAGTAACAAATATATACGAAAACCAGTTTTACACGTCAAAAGTCACGTTTTTAAAATTTAATGGATGTGTTACATCGCCAATGAAATTGACATTTACATCTTTTGGTTTGCAGATGACAAGCTATAAGTTCAGGACAGTATAGAGTTTGTTCTACAAAACTACATCATACAAGACCGCGGTAAGAAGCAAAAATGAACAAAAACTGTCTTTAGGCCTCACTTCGTAGAATCAATTATTAAATAAAATATTTTCGCTTTTTACAGTTTTTCAATGAACAAAAAACCCACAGATGATGGCATAGAAGAGATGAAACATGTTTGGGTGAAACAAGAAGCAGTGTGTTTGCAAAAAGGCGGAAACAATATCCCATCATAAATGATAAACAGTGGCACAAGGCACCCTCCGCCATGCATCGTACGGTGGCTTGTGAAGTATGTATGTCGATCTAGATGCGGATGTACTCATGTTGGCTCATATTGGTGTACATGTGCTCTTGCTATATTGCTGGTGAAAGAGTTGCCCTTTTAGAGTAAATAGAATTTGTTTGTTTTGTGTAGCGACCTGCAAACTCAACATCAATACGCCAAGAGCACATGAAAAGCATTTTCAACACACACAGGCACTTCATGTTGCAAAATAAATATTTCCCTTATTCAGTTGCATACAGACGGTTGTGACCCACAAATCAACGATATAATATTAACGGCAACTGAGGACTGAGAGAATATTAAATATATTGCAGCCGCAGCCTATTGGCGCTTTTGACTTCCGGTAATGAGGTGTGTGCTTTCAGTGTGAGCAGTGAGGAGATGGATGTTTGGAATTACTAGCTAAGAAAAAAAGAGAGCTGTCGGATTAGGCAACGGACTGTAGAGACAATTTAGCTGCTTTGAGTTGAAATGTACCCTTTGTCTCACTCCGGTGCTCATATAAGTGTCCGTCAGAAGAGTGCACATCGGCATCGCAGTAATGACGCTTGCTTCCTCCGAGTGTATAGTGTTGGGCAGCTGGATGTTAACAGCGCGTAGCATTGCGCAGTTGGAGGTGAGCCGCCAGCAGTGGTGGACGTGGGGAGAGAGATGGCGGAGTTTTGAAATTTGTAAAACTGGATGTCGTGAACTGCTAGATACATTATGACTTTTGATCACTATTGAGGTAAATACATTGTTTGTTCTCTATCAAAATCTTTCATTTTCTAACTATGCCTATCAGTAGTTAGTGCCTTCTGTAGTTTGAATCTTTTAGTTAGCTGGCAGTAGTGGCGCTCGCTGTATTGCAGTAGTTCGAGTAACCAAGATTTTTGTGAGGTAAGTGATTTGTGAAACGTATAGGTTAATGTTAGTCAGGGCCATTTTTAGTAGGGATTTTTGAAAGTCAGATTGAATTGCGCTAAAAATATTGTGTGTCAGATTAACCCCAGTTATGTATAATTTTTCTAAGGGGACGTTTCAAACGTATGTTCTTTTTTTGTTTTAGTTATGAAAAGCAGTCAACTGCAGGGAAGCATTCTCAATTGAATTTTTTTCTACGTCCTGAATCCTGTCATACCCTGGATTCACAGCAAGTGTAACAATTAATAAATTTATCTTTCTGGTTCAAAAACTGTAAGCAGTTTTTTTAACATACCTACAACTGTATGTCATATACACTCATGGAAATTGAAATAAGAACACCGTGAATTCATTCTCCCAGGAACGGGAAACTTTATTGACACATTCCTGGGGTCAGATACATCACATGATCACACTGACAGAACCACAGGCACATAGACACAGGCAATAGAGCATGCACAATGTCGGCACTAGTACAGTGTATATCCACCTTTCGCAGCAATGCAGGCTGCTATTCTCCCATGGAGACGATCGTAGAGATGCTGGATGTAGTCCTGTGGGACGGCTTGCCACGCCTTTTCCACCTGGCGCCTCAGTTGGACCAGCGTTCGTGCTGGACGTGCAGACCGCTTGAGACGACGCTTCATCCAGTCCCAAACATGCTCAATGGGGGACAGATCCGGAGATCTTGCTGGCCAGGGTAGCTGACTTACACCTTCTAGAGCACGTTCGGTGGCACGGGATACATGGGGACGTGCATTGTCCTGTTGGAACAGCAAGTTCCCTTGCCGGTCTAGGAATGGTAGAACGATGGGTTCGATGACGGTTTGGATGTACCGTGCACTATTCAGTGTCCCCTCGACGAACGCCAGAGGTGTACGGGCAGTGTAGGAGATCGCTCCCCACACCATGATGCCGGGTGTTGGCCATGTGTGCCTCGGTCGTATGCAGTCCTGATTGTGGTGCTCACCTGCACGGCGCCAAACACGCATACGACCATCATTGGCACCAAGGCAGAAGCGACTCTCATCGCTGAAGACGGCACATCTCCATTCGTCCCTCCATTCACGCCTGTCACGACACCACTGGAGGCGGGCTGCACGATGTTGGGGCGTGAGCGGAAGACGGCCTAACGGTGTGCGGGCCCGTAGCCCAGCTTCATGGAGACGGTTGCGAATGGTCCTCGCCGATACCCCAGGAGCAACAGTGTCCCTAATTTGCTGGGAAGTGGCGGTGCGGCCCCTTCGGCACTGCGTAGGATCCGTGCGTCGCTGTGGGCCGGTCCCAGGTCGACGGGCACGTGCACCTTCCGCCGACCACTGGCGACAACATCGATGTACTGTGGAGACCTCACGCCCCACGTGTTGAGCAATTCGGCGGTACGTCCACCCGGCCTCCTGCATGCCCACTATACGCCCTCTCTCAAAGTCCGTCAACTGGACATACGGTTCACGTCCACGCTGTCGCGGCATGCTACCAGTGTTAAAGACTGCGATGGAGCTCCGTATGCCACGGCAAACTGGCTGACACTGACGGGGATATGATGCTGTGGTGTACTGCAACCTGTCGTTGTTGAGTGACTATAGGAGGATACGGGGCCAGTCACAGAGAATTTCCACTCAGTGTTATGAATGGCTTGATCATAATGTAGAAAAAAAGTATGTTAATGGAGACGAGTAGGAGAAACAGTCCTCTAATATTCGAATACAGCAGTAACAGTTCGCCTTGACACATTCGCGTCCATTAAATACCTAGGTGTAATGTTGCAAAGGGATATGAAATGGAACGGTAGTGGGGAAGAGGAATGGCCGAATTCGGTTTATTGGAAGAATCCTAGGAAAGTGTAAAGGAGACATCATACAGAATACTTGTGCGACTGGTTGTTGAATACTGCTCGACTGTTTTGGATCTTCACCAAGACGGATGTCAGGAAATGGCAGCAGTAATTCACCGGGTTTCTGCCAAATTTGTTATCGGTAGTTTTAACACCCGCGAGGATTTAGGGAACCTGCATTTGCAGCTGACTGAACAATAGTTCTACTGTTGCCAAGTGAGGCCTATAACCAGTCGTTTCAGTCTCGCTCCATTTCGGAATGTAACAGTGATACAGAAAAGTGAGCGACAAACATTCATGTTTTGGAACTGCTACACCAAGAAGAAATGCAGATGGACAAACGGGTATTCATTGGACAAATATGTTATACTAGAACTGACATGTGATTACATTTTCACGCAATTTTTGTGCTTAGATCCTAAGAAATCAGTACCTAGAACAACCAACACTGGCCGTAATAACGGCCTTGATACGCCTGGGCATTGAGCCAGACTGAGCTTGGATTGCGTGTACAGGTACAGTTGCCCATGCAGCTACAACACGATACCACAGTTCATCAAGAGTAGTGACTGGCGTATTGTGACGAGCCAGTTGCTCGGCCACCATTGACCAGACGTTTCCATTTTGTGGGACACCTGGATCTTTATCGAAGTCGGAAACGTGATGGTACGGATTTCTCCTCCTTACATGAGGCATCACAACAACGTTTCACCAGGCAACGCCGGTCAACTTCTGTTTGTGTATGAGAAATCGGTTGGAAACTTTTCTGGTGTCATCACGTTGTAGGTGTCGCCACCAGGGCCAACCTTGTGTGAATGTTGCGGAAAGCTGCATATCACAGCATCGTCCTCCTGTCGGTTAAATATCGCGTCTGTAGCACGTCATCTTCGTGGTGTAGCAATTTTAATGGCCAGTAGTGTAAATTATATTAATGTGTGTGTGCAGTGTCCTTAGAATCCGAAAACAGAAGGACTAGTCACAACAAAAAGTGAATAGTAACAAATATATACGAAAACCAGTTTTACACGTCAAAAGTCACGTTTTTAAAATTTAATGGATGTGTTACATCGCCAATGAAATTGACATTTACATCTTTTGGTTTGCAGATGACAAGCTATAAGTTCAGGACAGTATAGAGTTTGTTCTACAAAACTACATCATACAAGACCGCGGTAAGAAGCAAAAATGAACAAAAACTGTCTTTAGGCCTCACTTCGTAGAATCAATTATTAAATAAAATATTTTCGCTTTTTACAGTTTTTCAATGAACAAAAAACCCACAGATGATGGCATAGAAGAGATGAAACATGTTTGGGTGAAACAAGAAGCAGTGTGTTTGCAAAAAGGCGGAAACAATATCCCATCATAAATGATAAACAGTGGCACAAGGCACCCTCCGCCATGCATCGTACGGTGGCTTGTGAAGTGTGTATGTCGATCTAGATGCGGATGTACTCATATTGGCTCATATTGGTGTACATATGCTCTTGCTATATTGTTGGTGAAAGAGTTGCCCTGTTAGAGTAAATAGATTTTTTTTGTTTTTTGTAGCGACCTGCAAACTCAACATCAGTACGCCAAGAGCACATGAAAAGCATTTTCAACACACACAGGCACTTCATGTTGCAAAATAAATATTTCCCTTATTCAGTTGCATACAGACGGTTGTGACCCACAAATCAACGATATAATATTAACGCCAACTGAGGACTGAGAAATATATTGCAGCCGCAGCCTATTGGCGATTTTGACTTCCGGTAGTGAGGTGTGTGCTTTCAGTGTGAGCAGTGAGGAGATGGATGTCTGGAATTACTAGCTAAGAAAGAAAGAGAGCTGACGGATTAAGCAATGGACTGTAGAGACAATTTAGCTGCTTTGAGTTGAAATGTACCCTTCGTCTCACTCCAGTGCTCATATAAGTGTCCGTCAGAAGAGTGCACATCGGCATCGCAGTAATGACGCTTGCTTCCTCCGAGTGTGTCGGTAGGCGGCCACCAGCAACAATGAAAATTCTTGTGGTGAAGTTGGTACAATTGTGGGAGGCATGCGGGTCGTTCAGCAGCGGGGATGCTGGGCGGAGGAATTCCACGGTCCCGAATTCCGACGCAAATTAGTTGAGCGCTCTGTTTCCGCCGGCCTAGGCGGATGCGGGTGAGCGTTATGAGATGAGAGTACGCCGAGAGAATTTCGGCAAGCAGGAGAGGGAATTCCTGAGAGCGCCTTCTGAGGTAACACTGAGGAACTGCATCGCGAAGCGCTTTTAACGTTGTTGTGTGGTCAGTACTCAATCGGCATGAAGTAACAGCCAAACTATCGTATATTTACGTAGTGCTGGCCCTAGGATGTTCTGGTGATCAAGGCAAGAATCTCGGCTCCTTCATGCCCCATTTAACTTTCAGTCCTACTTTCTTTCACAAACAAAACTTTAAGTTGTTAAAGTACAATATAGTATTTGCAATGTTTCAAGATTCAGGAAAGGCTGTTCACAATTCTGAATGGAATACAAAGTTTCAAACTGAGAAGGTATGGGAAATAAAATATGCTCAGCGTACGGCAATCTATAGTGTAATCATGAGATCCATGACACTTTTCAAGAAATCGCTACAGGTAATTGCCGAGAACGGTATAACGAATAGTACATTATGTGAAAGACGAACTATGTCGCTTGTTAAAAAATGGTTCAAATGGCTCTGAGCACTATGGGACTTAACATCAGAAGTCATCAGTCTCCTAGAACTTAGAACTACTTAAACCTAACTAACCTAAGGACATCTCACACATTCATGCCCGAGGCAGGATTTTAACTTGTGACCGTAGCGATGTCGCTTGTCTTTGAGGTCTTGTGGTAGAGGTGAAACGTAAACGATATCGTTGATGATACGTCTCTTACTTCGGTTGGACCAACTAAATGTTCACCAGGTATACTGTTAAACAGTTTTATTTCCTACAAAAGGAATATCTCCACGTACACAGTATTATTACAATAACTAACGCCTAAATAATGAAAAAAATTACTAAGGGAATACTCAAATAAACTGAGCTCCAAAATTTACATTCACTGGTTGGATCCTTTAGAGTCTGTATGAACGCAGTTTGTAATACTAGGTCTAAGTCCGACAGTTTCCAAATACGTGAAATGTAGCAAAAATAGAATATCAAGTGCTTTCGTCTCGGCGGCAACCCGTTGGAAATGTAGCGCGTCGTGCAGGGGAGGTCTTCCTGATGTTGCTGGCTACGAAGGAATTACCCGTTGCCACTGCAGTACGGGTCTAAATGGTCGCCTCGCACGTGACACTTCTGTTTGTTTCGCTCAAACTGACAAGTGACACCTTGAGTGCGAGGTCGTAAGTTCAATCTTTAGTAAGGCTCATTTTGAAAGTGTTATGTTAACATTTATGATACAAAGAATATTAACTACTAACGATTCACATTGTGCATCAGAAGGGCGACAGCAAAAGTGTTCCTGGCGGATGCAGAGATCAAACGTACTGTGGGATGTATGTATCACACTTCATAAAATGGACATCGTCGACGTTCAAGAAATGACCAAACTGCTTATGAAAAATGGTGCACCACAGTGATCGTAAAGGTTCGCACCATCAACATCGAAGGCTAGCTGCACGGCAGTTACAAACCGTGAAGGATGTTCTTCTAGGTATTCACTCTTATAGACTTTATGTAGAGTCACATAGGTGTAATAAGGAGATGAGGACTGATAGAATGTGATGGCGTGCAAACAAATTCGAGTCTGTCTATCGTGGCGCTTATCGTGAAACTGGCTCTGCCTTAACGAAAATGCCTATTCCTTAAGGCGTAGCTGCACGTAATGCGATACTATATTTTACAGGCACGTAAAAAAAAGAACATCCAGAGGTTGAATTGGTCAAGTGGTTCTAGAAGGTATCAATTGCATTGTCACATACTTTTCAGGAGGGATACTTTGCTCTGAAGGAGTACGTTTTCTATACACAGACTAAGAACCAAGTGAAAGCAAGCTGCTTTGACTGGCTACTGGCCAAATCTCGTACTCATACCATAGATGTAGTTCTCGTAGGCCCATTTTTCCAATCTTGCTTGCTGTGACGTAAATATTCCCTACTAAGCATCCAAGATAACGCAAACGAGGAAGAATCGTAGGTAGCAGAGCACCTCCAAGGTCTAGGAGCGTAATAAATAAATTTTCCGCTAATTTACCACCCACATTAACAGTAGGCATAATTGCATGTGGATGGGTTAAGGCATTTATGTTTCTTGATCTTAATACAACTGCAGTTACGTCTAATTCCCAGGGTTCAAAAAATGGTTCAAATGGCTCTGAGCACTATGGGACTCAGCTTCTGAGGTCATCAGTCGCCTAGAACGTAGAACTACTTAAACCTAACTAACCTAAGGACATCACACACATACATGCCCGAGGCAGGATTCGTACCTGCGACCGTAGCGGTCGCGCGGTTCCAGACTGTAGGTTCCTTTCATACACATTTCCTCCTCAAATCTCCATTGGTTGAAACTGAAGACAAATTCCTTACTGAACATTACGAAAAGCTTGTTTATCTCACCTTCAAATTCTCGGACCGATTCGGCAGTCTGCTGTGCACCGTCGAGTTGAAATCTTGTCTGAAATTTCGTTAGCTTTCCTTTTCCAATTCTGTAGAACTGTTTCAGTGTTTGCAACCATCCACTGCTTCCCTTGAAATCAGCTAAATCTATGTCGCGCGCCATTTGACGTGTATAACGTAGATGGTCACTGCCATACGCATCCTGTAAATTGATTAGAGCGTCCTCGAAACGCGCAAACACCGTTTTTTGTAGCAAGTGCATCTTGTCCTTCCTTGAATATCCATAGTTTTATTTTTGCACTACAGGGTCATAGTGATTCGTATTTATTCGAAATCTGTTCATATTTTTTTTTTATATGCTGCTGATGACTTCCACGTACGTAATAGTGTTTAGTACCCGCTCCCAGGACAACGATTGTCCTTTACTACGTTTCACAGGAGACGGGATTTGAGGCTTCCTCTACCGACAGGAATGATGAACTACATTGCTTGACACCTGTTTCAGTATCACTTTTACTTGTTAGGCACGTATCGCCATCATTGTACTCCTCGTGAACATTGTCCATACAATCTACCGTACAAGATACCTCACATCCCACAAACTCATCTTGCAGAAACTCAACTATTTCATTTGCTACTTCTTTCTCACCCCTCGAAATTCCTAGGGCTTCTTTCTGACAAAATTTCTACTTCGCCAGCTGTTGTTGTGGATACATTAGAATGTTAGCTTTGTTTATCGTTGCCCTTACTCTTCTTTGTATCAACATCGCTAGCGCTGACACGGATGTGAGGTACTCTTCGACTAAGCAGTTCAACTATGCTCCGTAGCGTCATGCTGTGCTCACTATTGGATATCTACAGTCCCACCCCCTTTGCGTGGCGGACAATATTGTGGTTTCGTGGTAGACAGCATGTGGGGCGTCGAATACATCATTGGCCTTGCGCGACCTCGCACTCAAGGAGTTTTTCTTGTTAGTTTCGGCGGAAGTAAGAAATAGTTCCGTCTGCCTGCGCTGATCCAGGCTGCGCTCCCGTGCCTCGTAGCTGCTGCTGGCGCAGCCTCTGAGGTCAGCCTCTGCTGAGCTGCCAGTAAGCTGCCCGCATTCAATTTCCGCCTCGCGCGGATTGAGGTACCCCCACGCCGCTGTGATGTGTGTTGTGCGGGTAGCTGTTGGCGCCTGTTGCACTTTCCAGCCGTGATGTGTGTTGTGCGGGTAGCAGTTGGCGCCTGTTGGACATGTACGCACAGCACTTGACTTAATGCCACAAGAAGAATTCACAATCCGTCCAAACCGGCGACCGTGCTAGCCACTCGAGTAGCGCCAGGACACCGGCCGCCATACGGCATCTCCAGCGACCTGGCGACGTCTCACCCACGAGTTGCGCGACAGGTGCTCAGAATACCCTCAGCGCACAATTGTACATCTTTCCAGTTTCAGGGCAAAATTCAGTCACAGTGTTCATGAAAAACTGAATTGCTGAGTTCATGTGGCAGTGAGACTGAGACGACGTTCAAATCAGAATGGTTTAGTTCATGTTAGATTGGTGTCTAACTTACAGGCAGTGCTTTAAATTCACAATTTAAAACCTAACAGAGTAGCCCGTGGCTTTCAAAATAAGAAGAAATGAAAACTTTGATATTTGCGAATATATTGTAATTTCTTGACAAGCAGCAAAGGGCACAGCATATCAGTATTGCCGAATGAAATGTTTCAATAATCTCTGACAGTTATCCAATAAACCAAATTGGTTTCACGGTAGCTTTATGCTTATTGTTACGAATGCACCAGCATGTGTATGTAATATGTTCATTACAGTAGGCATAACAACGGGATTTTACGGTGCTCATACGTCAGGTTCTGTTGGTCATCAAAAGATAAGGTCAAATGTTTTGGATACCTCTTCAGCTAGGGATCATTTATGTACGCATGAAAAGAATAGTGTTAGTGACACTATCCTTCAGTATAGGGCAACGATTGAACATTAAACCCTACTTCCTGTCTAGGCAAATAAAGAAAATCGGTTGGTTCTTTTTGCATTTCATGTGGCCTACGGTGGACTTGATGGGATTTATGGAGGCACCATTAGTTCATGTTTGTTCATTGGAAAACCTTACAAAACGGTTTCTTTACTACATTTTTTTTGTCATCAGCGGACCAAAATGCAGCCGAGGAACCCAAGACTGATATGTATATCAAATGGTTGAAATTTTTGTGATATATTTGTAAGATCCAGATCTCAAACAACGGTGAAATTTTTTTCAGACCTTTATACATTTCCAAGACACAAAGGTTGAAGTTACACTACTTCTTCATGTAAAATATGGTATAACGTAAAATCAAATAATAAATAACCCGCAGAAAATTGCTCATATTTTAGGAGTATATTTTAGGCATTTATGAGGACAATCTCTCCATTTCCAAAAATCTTTACCATTAATTAGCTTTGCATTATTTCGATTTCACATTAAGTAAACTATCTAAAGTTTATTGACCAATACATTTCTTTCCTATCAGCTACATGCCCACCTGCATCAGATAGAAGTAGAGACTCAGCGGAAAAATACTCATATCGGGATACAAAAACTGCGAATATGTTCATGTTTAGTTAGAAGACTCTGACTGAAAGTAGGGTACCGGCAGTCACATTCTATCTTCCTCAGAACCTTTAAAAATTTTCTCAAAAATTTTGCCATATGAACATATTCACGCTTGTTTTGCTGAGAGAGAAGGAGTCAATGGCAGTCAAAAAGAGTCTGAAACATAATAAACACAGGAAGTTAGTAGACACAGGTTATGTTATACCAAGAATGATGGAGAAAATACCAGTGTCAGAGAGGGCAGTGACAAAACAGTGCAAGAAAAAGAGTGGATACAGTGCGTGGTGACGGGAGACGAATAAATAGAACGAGAAAGTGTAAGTGGGTGAAAACCAGTGATGATGAGAGAGTTTTTTACAATGATGACAAGAAAGAGAAAGATAGTGAGAAGAGACAGCATGAGTAGGCAGGAAGGAATGAGATACCAGAAGTACACGAGAACAAGGGGGGGGGGGGGGGGGACAGTGACAGTGAGATGAGAATGCAGTAGCAGGAGAGAACGAGGAAGACTGCGGTTGTGACACAAGAGACAATGACAGAGAGACACAAAGAGATAACGACAGTGAGTTGGTCTGAATGAGTAAGTGAGAAGGGGCAGCTAGGAGTGGATGAGTACGAACGACTTACAGCGATGGACTAGTGGGTGTGAGTGCGTTAGTGTTAGGAGAGCTAGTGGGAGCTACAGGCGAGTTGCACGTTAAAAAGATGAAAATATGCCAACATTTCTGGGAAAATTTTTAAAGATACCGAGGAAGGTAGAATGAGTGAGCTGGTATCCCTGTTTTCTGTCAGAGCCTTTGAAATGATCACGAACCTATTTGCACTTTTTGTGCTCCTAGCGGAGCATTTTTCCACTCGTGTTCTGTTTATTTTGTTATAAATCCAGTCACAGTCTACAAAAGTTTATTAAACGGCTAATTAATTTCGGCCAACGATGACCATCTTCAAACACGAGAAAGTTCAGTGTACTGCATAATTCGTGTCATTCCGCATGTAGATGGTGTCATTCCGTGTATAGAAGGTGATGAGGACGAAGTTGTGGAGAATAAACGGAAAAAATTCAAAAGCATCGTTCAATGTGCCCTAGACAAGTATGTTCTTAGTAAGGTTTTAGGGGCTGCGAATGATCCAGCATGTTTTAATAGCCGTGTTAGAACAGCACTACGTAAGCAAAGAGCAATTCAACTCAGATTCAAGAGAAATAAAAGCCTAGCTGACAAACAAAACCTGAACGAAGCGAAAATGAGCGTAAGTAGAGCAATGAGAGAAGCGTTCAATGATTTCGAAAGTAAGACTTTGTCAACCGACAGAGTAACAACCCTAAGAGATTTTGGTCGTATGTAAAAGCAGTAAGTGGGTCAAAATTACCTATTAATTCCCTCAGCGACCACACCGGCACCGAAACGGAAGATAACGGAGAGAAGGCCGAAATACTGAATTCGGTCTTCCGAAGTTTTTGCAACGCGGAAGATCGTAACATTGTCCCGCCTTTCAATCGTCGTGGGAACGTCAAAATCGCACATATTTAGATAACCGATCGCGGAATTGAAAGCAGCTACAATCGCTTAGCAGTGGAAAGGCTTCAGGACCAGATGAGATACCTATAAGATTCTATAAAGATGTTTCGTAGATCGCTTGAGCGACGAGAGGTACCTAACGACTGAAAAAAGCCCGGGTCATTCCCGTTTTTAAGAAAGCTCTTAAGACAGATCCACACAATTATAGATAGACCTATATCGTTTGCCAGCCAACATCCCAAAGATGTTCGGGCTCACTCGTTGACGTGAATCTGTTGTAGAATTATGGAACACGTTTTATGCTCAAGAATTATGACATTCTTGGTAACTGAACAGCTCCTCTATAAAAACCAACAAGGATTACGCAGACAGAGATCCTGCGAAACTCAGCTCGCTCTGTTCCTCCATGAACCCACAGTGCAGTGGACAAAGGCGCTCCGGTTGATGCCGTGTTTTTTGATTTCAGTAAGGTATTTGACACCGTCCCGCATTGCCGTTTAATGAAAAAAGATACGAGCTTACAGAGTATCGGAGCAGACCTGCGATTGGGTTCAAGACTTTCTTGCAGATAGAATTCAACACGTCGCTCTTACCGGAAATAAATCGATAGATGTAAAGGTAATATCCGGAGTACCACAGGGAAGTGTGATAGGACCGTTGCTGTTCACAATACATATAAACGATCTAGTAGAAAGCGTCGGACGGTCTCTTGGGCAATTCGCAGATTATGCAGTTGTTTTTACCAATGCAGCAACGCCAGAAGATAGTATGAATTTGCAGAACGACCTGCATTGATGAATGGTGCAGACTCTGACTGTTGACCCTGAACGTAAATAAATGTAACATATTGCGCATACATAGGAAAAGAAATCCATTACTATACAGCTACACTATTGATGACAAACAACTAGAGACAGCGTCTACCGTAAAATATCTAGGCGTAACTATCCAGAGTGACCTTAAGTAGAATGACCATATAAAATAGATAGTAGGAAAAGCAGACACAAGACTCAGATTCATCGGAAGAATCTTAAGGAAATGTAACTCATCCAGGAAAGAAGTAGCTTATAAGGCACGTCTTCGCCCGATTTTTGAGTACTGTTAATCTATTTGGGATCCCTATAAGGTGGGACTGATAGAGGGGATAGGAAGATCCAACGAAGAGCGGCGCGTTTCGTCCTGGATCTTTTAGCTGGCGAGAGGGCGTTACGGAGATGCTAAACAAACTCCACCGGCAGATGTTACAAGAGAGAAGTTGTGCATCACGGAGAGATTTACTACTGAAATTTCGGGACAGCATTTTCAGGAGGAGTCAAGCAACATATTACTTCCCCTCACAAACATGTCGTGTATCGACCGCTAGGAGAAATGTCGAGAAATTAGAGCCAATACAGAGGATTACCTACAATCATTCTTCCCACACATTATTCACTAGTGGAACAGGGTTGGAGAGATCAGATAGTGGCACCGAAAATACCTTCCGCCACACACCAATTGGTGGCTTGCGGATATGATGTAGATGTAGATGAACCGCAATAGTTAGACTTACAAGCTTTATTGCAAAATTGATTTCTTTTAGTAGAAAAAAATTGTGACCAATCTGATTAATGTGACTGCAGAATCTACATATGCAATGACACCAATCATGTACAGGGTGACACACGGGGACAGACGGTTTTCAAGTAAATAATACTCAGTGAACTTTAAAACAAATGCATGTTTATTTACATAAAATCAAAGCTCATTATTTGACATTTTAGTTAACAAAGTTATTTGTGAAAAATAATATCGTCAAGGTGATGTCCATCATTTCGAATGCAGGACTCAAGTCTCTTCTCAAAATCCTCCGTCACACGGACTAAAATCTCTACAGGGATGACAGCAATTTCTTGAATGGTTGCCTTCTTCAACTCATCTAAATTTCGTGGTTTGTGGTTTTAGACACAGTTCTTAAGGTACCCCCACAGAAAAAGTCACATACTGACAAGTCGGGAGACCTGATAGACCAAGGAACATTGCCAAAACGCGAGATAATCGGGTCAGGAAACATGCGTCTACGAACTGTCATTTAACTGTTTTTGCGGTGTGCGATGTTGCCCCATTCTGCTGGAACCAAACGCGTTTTAAAAGGATTCGCCGTCTTCTTCGTTCTGGTTTCAAGAATGTTTCAAGCATACGAATGTAACGAACCGAATTAACAGTACCTGTGGCCCCGTTCTCTTCAATAAAATAAGGTCCAATAATGCCAACAGAGCCAAGAGCACACCAGACTGTTACTTTTTCTGAGTGTAGAGAAAGCTGGTGGATAAAATGTGGATACTCTGGAACACAGTAACGTAGGTTTTGCTTATTCATGGTCCCGTTTAAATGAAAATGAGCTTCATCGCTCATCAATAAAATTTCATTTTCATTCGATCCCAAAGTCACTTGCATTCTGTAGGCGAAGTCTTCTCATACAGCAAAATCAGTTACCTTAAGTTGTTGGACGATGAGCATTTTGTAGGGATGGAATTTTAATTCTGTATGCAAAATTCGTCTAACCGATTCACGATTGATTCGTAACTCACTAGTATGACGTATGGCTGACCGTCATGGCTTCTGACTGCCGCTTACCTTACTCTTCTAAAATTTTCTGGTGTCGTTGCGCTGCGTCCCGGGCGAGGATGCTTCTGTACTATACTGGGTGCTTTACTCAGGGATGCAGAAGATTATCATTGACGGAATTTAATTACACGATTAATAAACTTTTGCAGTCCGAAAGCGCAGCTATAATAAAATTAATATTTGCTGGGTCGCTTTGGAACCTCATTGTGAGTACATCGCAGCTCGCAATTCCTGCGATACTGTAGCATGATGTGTCTGGCGACCGCTGCCCGTCACTGGTTTTCCAGTCATTGCAGGAAAATCCGCGTTGTGGCGCCGTGTGTTCTGCAGCTGTTCAGAAACACGGCTACGTTCTCCACCTGTTTGTCCCAGTTACTCCCAGAGCACAGGGGTCAGTTGCGATCGATCGCCTGTGGACCGCAAACGTGTCTGCTCTGTGTCCACAACCGACAAGCAGAAACATATCAAAGTGCATACAGATTTTTACGTCGAAATTCGCCGTGCGTCACTTGCATCATGGAGACGTGTAACTGTCTCCATGAAGAATCGAGCTCTGCTGGTAAGACTCTTTTGCACGAACGGGGATTGTGCACCAGTAGACCTGCAGAGGTTCCGGACACTTAAGCGTGTGAACACAGGCATTGGTCCGATGTTTGCTAAGGTTCTGGTAAAAATTGCTACAGAATTCGAGAAGACAGGTTTTTTGCAAAACAGTGTAGCAGACGGAGGAAAGCAGTTGATCAGACGGCTGTGGAAGATGTGGCCACAGCACTGCAGCAGAAGTCGAGCGATGATGTAGTGGACGGGGACTTCCTCGAACGATGGACATGCCTGCGAGCACGGTGCGCAAAATCCTACAGAACGTCCTCCACTGCTATCCGTATAAAATCGCTTCCTGCTGACCTGCCAAAAAAAAGAGCGTTCGCTCTATTATTTCTTGTTTCCCATCGAAGTGGAAAATGAATGGCCATGGAACATTCTGTGGACAGATGAAGCCCATTTCCATCTCCAAGGACACATCATTATGCACAATTGTAGAATATGGGGAACGAAAAATCCGCACGCAACTCTACAAGTACCGATTATTTCTGCAAAGGTGACTGGCTGGTCCAGATTGACGGTATAGTTTGTCGTAGGACTATATTTTTTCGAGGAGTCCTGCGCTTCATGTTAATAGCATCGTCACTGTAAACGCTATGGGAGTCTTCCGCGCACCAACGTCATTCCTACCAGAATGAGATTTTCACTCTGCAGCGGAGTGTGCGCTGATATGAAAATTCCTGGCAGATTAAAACTATGTGCCGGATCGAGACTCGAACTCGGGACCTTTACCTTTCGCAGGAAAGTGCTCTACCATCTGAGCTACCCAAGCACGACTCACGCCCCGTCCTCACAGCTTTACGTCTGCTAGTACCTCATCTCCGACCTTCCAAACTTTACAGAAGCTCTCCTGCGAACCTTGCAGAACTAGCACACCTGAAAGAAAGAATATTGCGGAGACATGGCTTAGTCACAGCCTGGGGCATGTTTCCACAGTGAGATTATCACTCTGCGGTGTATTGTGCGCTGATGTGAAAATTCCTGGCAGATTAAAACTGTGTGCCGGACCGAGACTCGAACTCGGGACTTTTACCTTTCGCGGGCAAGTGCTCTACCATCTGAGCTACCCAAGCACGACTCACGCTCCGTCCTCACAGCTTTACTTCTGCCGGCACCTCGTCTCCTACCTAGAGCACTTGCCCGCGAAAGGCAAAGGTCCCGAGTTCCAGTCTCGGTCCAGCGCACAGTTTTAATCCGCCAGGAAGTATCATTCCTACCCCTCAGCAGCGTGGCTGTGCATGTAGGATTGTTTTTAAGCAAGATGGCACTCATCGGCACTTTGCACATCCAGTGAAGCTGTTGCTAAAGAGGCATTTCGGAAACGCTAGAATTATAAGCCGTCATTTCCCTACAGATCACCTGATTAGCTTCTGGCTGTGGGTTATCTAAAAGACGTCGGGTTCAGTGCTCCAATTATGAACGTAACTAAACTGAACCCATGGGCTCCGTAACGTATTATGAACGTGACTCTTGAGACACTCCTATCTGTTGGTGTCTCTACTGTTCCTCGATATCAGCCTGTGGCAGAAATCACTGAACAGCATATTGAACTTGTCTTGTGCCAGTCTAATGACAGTTAGGAACCAATGCCACGTTGCTGTTTATACGGTTTTTGGCCCCAGGACAGATAAAGAGCAGCGTCATTTTGCTTTTTATGCGGTTCCTGGCTTCTTGACAATTAAAACCCTATGTCGTTTTGCTTTTGGCCTCAGGAAAATTAAAAATCGATTTTTCCCATCCTACGTGGTACGATCTTGCCATAACGGCTGCTCTTACCAAATTAACAGTGCCACAACTGTTGACTGCCAGACTTGTGCAGTCATCCTCACCGGAAAGTACGGATGGTGTAATGTGGAACACAAACCATAGCCTGTAACAGACCCCATTTACGTTAAGAGGCTTACAGCAGGACCTCTTGGTAAAATTTTCGTTAAATCCTTTTTCTGTTCTATGATGATTCACCCAGCGTCAATAAAATACTGTTCAAATTTGACGTCATTTTGAGCGGTGATTTTTTTCTCTAAAGCATTTTGAAACTAGAACTTTAATTATGGACATCCTGTATATAATTTTCAGTTTTTAAGTGAAGTATTCACAAATTTGAAAACGCAAAACTTTTATACATTTGTAACACATCCTGTGGTTTCTGTAAACTTCTTCACTCTGCATGACTGATGTTTCTCTTTTTACAGTTTTTTTCCTCTGCCACCGCAAAGAACTTCATATAGAACACCTACTTACATCGAAAATTATTTTTGGGAGTGTTAGGCTGTTGTTCATTATGTTCTTCATGGGTATGCTGCCCGATATGATCATCTTCAGTACACAACATTTCGGCTATCCATCCGGCCGCCATCTTCAGGTGCGATCGCAGAGACACAATCACGCCGGGAAAATCTACAGGATTACATTAGGCTGTTGTTGTTTACATTATTTTATTCTGTGTGAAAGATTCCGTGTCTGTGAAAACTGAACTTAGAACCTGTAGTGTCTCACTGGTTACAAATTACGAAACAAGATGGCGTACCGTTTCATTTGTTCTACACAAAGAGGCATTAATGTTACTTTGCCCTTAGGCTGTGCGAGCTGTAGCTCTAGCCGTCTTTCTCTCTCTCTCTCTCTGTCTCTCTCTCTCCCTCTCTCTCTCTCTCTCTCTCTCTCTCTCTGTGTGTGTGTGTGTGTGTGTGTGTGTGTGTGTGTGTGTGTGTGTTGTTTCGGTCGTCTAACAGTTCTTTTTTATTCGGAGAACAGAGAGAACAGAGTTCCTTTGCACAGAGCTGTGTATTCTGCTAGTAGTTTCTTTTTCTTCGGTATGGTCTTCGGTATTTGGTAGTTATTTTCAGTTGTTAGTTTCTCTGGAGGGCTGTTGCTGCATTTGGGAATTTTTGCACGTACTGATATCTGTTGAAGTATAGTCCATTCCCATAATCTATGACAGCTGGCACTTGTTAGCGCTCTTCTGTCTTCTATGTAACTAGAACTGAAGTTTCTGTTTGTCTGTCGAACATAAATTGAATTGCAGTCTTGAGGCCAGCCAGCGTGGCCGAGCGGTTCTAGGCGCGTCAGTCTGGAACCGCGCGAGCGCTACGGTCGCAGGTTCGAATCCGGCCTCGGGAATGGATGTGTGTGATGTCCTTAGGTTAGTTAGGTTTAAGTAGTTCTAAGTTGTAGGGGACTGATGACCTCAGATGTTAAGTCCCATAGTGCTCAGAGCAATTTTGCAATGTTGATATGTAAGCTGGTAAACATCAGATGTATTGTTATTCTATGTTGGTACTGGTTGTCGTCCATCGTCTCTGTACTACGTGTTCTGTAGCCAATTTTATTCCTTGTTTTGCGCATTTATTCCCTCTCCTGAGCCGGCCGCGGTGGTCTAGCGGTTCAGGCGCTCAGTCCGGAACCGCGGGACTGCTACGGTCGCAGGTTCGAATCCTGCCTCGGGCATGGATGTGTGTGATGTCCTTAGGTTAGTTAGGTTTAAGTAGTTCTAAGTTCTAGGCGACTGATGACCTCAGAAGTTAAGTCGCATAGTGCTCAGAGCCATTTGAACCATTTTTGAGCCCTCTCCTGAGAGCTGGTGTTCGTTGTTACGAATGCTTCTTATTCATGTGGGTTTGTGATCTGCGTGTTTGTATGCGTGTTCTGTGTGTTTGTATGCTGTTTTATTACGTTCTGTGAACCTGTGTCTGTATGGTGGTGCTTATCTGTTTCTTCTGTGTGCTATATGTCTCCTTCTTTGTTTTATTCTTTGTAGTTCTTCCTCCGCGGAAGAAAAGTTGCGCAATAAGCAGGGAAGATTTGGTCGAGGACTTATTCGATGACAGGTTCGAGAACACCCATCTTACAGTCCAAATATTGCACCATGCCACTCCTGTCTTTTATATTCGCTTAAAGAACGTTTCAAGCCGGAGAGATTTTCGAACTATGGGGATGTTCAGATAACCGTTTTCAAGTGGCTCCATGGCATATAAGCGGATTTATATCGTTGTAGAATTCAAAAATTGATAGTACGTTCAGACTGTTGGCTTCAGAGAGTTGGTGACCGTCTGAAAAATAGTGTCACGTATCAGTGTGACTTTGAAGTGGAGTGCAGCGTTCTATAAAAGTCGCATGGCCTGCCATAATACCCTTGGTCTAAGGGTAGTATCTTTGATTAGTAATCAAAACGTCCTCTGTCCTGGGAACGAACCCCGCCTGCGTTAAATTATGAATAATAATCAGAAGAAGAAGTCACCATCATTCTGACAGTGACTTTGCCAAAGAGACCGGAGGAGCGGACAGAGAGGATCAGGCACTCTCTTGTTCTGCTTCTTGTAGTGAGAAATTGCCCCTACAGCCGCAAGAAGCAGCAATGAGCAACTGCATGAGGATGTAGAAGGTAATGGAAACCACTGCATAAAAGGCGCATAATATGTACCCAGAGGATATGGGGACTGTAATTGAAAAGGTATCATGGTAATCTTTCCGTTGGCAAATGATTCCGGAATAGTCCACCATACGGATCTACGGAAGGATATGACCAAAGGAGAGGTGACCTTGGGAAAAAGATTGAATAACAAACGAAGGGATGACATTCTATGAGTCGGGGCGTGGAATGTCAGAAGCTTTAACGTGTTAGGGAAGCTATAAAGACTGAAAAGAAAAATGCAAAGGCTCAATTGCGATACAGAGAGGGTCAGCAAAGTGAAATGGAAAGCAGACAAGGATTTCTGGCCAGATGAGTATAGGGTAATATCAGCAGCAGCAGAAAGCGTTTGAACTGGAGTAGAATTCATTATGAGTAGGAAGGTAGAGCAGATAGTGTATTATTATGAACATTTCAGTGATAGCGTTCTTCTTATCAGTAAAGACAGCAAATCAACACAAAAAACGGTAGTTCAGGTGGTTCAAATGGCTCTGAGCACTATAGGACTAAACATCTGTGGTCATCAGTCCCCTAGAACTTAGAACTACTTAGACCACCGCGGCCGGCGATAGTTCAGATATATATGCCGGTGTCGCAAGCTGAAAATAAACGGGGAAAGAAAATATATGATGCTACTGAATGGCTAATTCAGTACATAAACGAAGATAAAAGTGTAGAAGTCAGGAGAGACTGGAATGTGGTTGTGAGGGAAGAAGTAGAAGAAAGGATTATGTGAGGAATGGGCTTGTTACAAGAAATCAGAAAGGAGAAAGACTAACTGAGCTCCGTAATAAATTTCAGTTAGTAATTTCGAATATTCTGCTCAAGAATCAGAGGACGGGGAGGTATACTTGGAAAAGGTCGGGAGATGTGAGAAGATTTCAGTCAGATTACTTAATGGTTAGACAGAGATTCCGAAATGAGATACTGAATTGTTAGGCGTACCCAGGAGCAGATAAAGACTCATATCACAATGTAGTAGTGGTGAGTAGTATGCTGAAGTTTAAGTGCTCCCTGCCGCCGTTGGATAAGCAGCTGCAGCAGCAAGTCGTATACTCCTAGCTCACTCATTTGTTACATACTTTAATTCTTAATTTCTTTGCGTATTTTTGGTACTTGCATTGTTTAATTCATAAATTTCGGGCGCATTATAGTATTTGAGAGTTGTAGCATCGCGTTTTAGTAACTGAATAGTGTAAATTCGATTAGTCGTTTGTCTTCTGTTTTTGTTTTGAACGGCCAGTGTCGTTTCGTCGCAGTCAGTGTGTTCCCTGCCGCCGTTGGATAAGCAGCTGCAGCAGCAAGTCGTATACTCCTAGCTCACTCATTTGTTACATACTTTAATTCTTAATTTCTTTGCGTATTTTTGGTACTTGCATTGTTTAATTCATAAATTTCGGGCGCATTATAGTATTTGAGAGTTGTAGCATCGCGTTTTAGTAATTGAATAGTGTAAATTCGATTAGTCGTTTGTCTTCTGTTTTTGTTTTGAACGGCCAGTGTCGTTTCGTCGCAGTCAGTGTGTTCCCTGCCGCCGTTGGAGAAGCAGCTGCAGCAGCAAGTCGTATACTCCTAGCTCACTCATTTGTTACATAGTTTAATTCTTAATTTCTTTGCGTGTTCTTGGTAGTTGCATTGTTTAATTCATAAATTTCGGGCGTATTATAGTATTTGAGAGTTGCAGCATCGCGTTTTAGTACCTGAATAGTGTAAAATCGCGTAGTCTCCTTCCGCCGCCGAGCAGTGTGTCAGCAGTGCGCAAGTAGCAGCATTACTGCATTTACTAGGCAGTCTTGTGTTTTAATAACCGTTTAAATTTTGTACCGATTTGTTTGCGCTCTCTGTAGATTAGTTCAGACGTTCTTTGCTCAACAGTTTTTAGCATGGATAGGACTGCAACTGCTGTGTTCGGATGCAGGCTCAGTTCGCATCCCTTCGCTCCCAGCTTCAGGCAGTGTTGGCTTCGGTCACACAGCTTGAGGCTGTTGCCAATGGGCATCACTGTGGAGGTCCGGATGGGGGTTTGTCGGGGACGGCCACCTCGTCCCAAGCATCCCCCGATCGGACTACGGCTGTGGCTGCCCGGGATACTGCCCCCATTGAGGCTGATCCCTCACCTGTGGTAGAGTGGGAGGTCGTCTCGAGGTGTGGCAGGGGGCGAAAGACATTCCGGAGGGCTGAACGGAAGGCCTCTCCAGTTTGTCTGACGAACCGGTTTCAGGCTCTGTCTCAGGCTGACACTGATTTTCGGCCTGACATGGCTGCTTGTCCTGTTCCAGAGGTTGCCCCTCAGTCTGTAAGATCCGGGCGGTCGCAGAGGGTGGGCTCACTGGTAGTTGGGAGCTCCAACGTAATGGGGGCCCTTAGGGATATGGCAGCAAGAGAGGAGAAGAAAACCAATGTGCACTCCGTGTGCATACCGGTGGGAGTCATTCCAGATGTGGAAAGGGTCCTTTCGGATATCATGAAGGGTACAGAGTGCACCCATCTGCAGGTGGTCGCTCATGTCGGCACCAATGATGTGTGTCGCTATGGATCGGAGGAAATCCTCTCTGGCTTCCGGCGGCTATCTGATTTGGTGAAGACTGCCAGTCTCACTAGCGGGATGAAAGCAGAGCTCACCATCTGCAGCATCATCGACAGGACTTACTGCGGATCTTTGATACAGAGCTGAGTGGAGGGTCTGAATCAGAGGCTGAGACGGTTCTGCGACCGTGTGGGCTGCAGATTCCTCGACTTGCGCCATAGTGTGGTGGGGTTTCGAGTTCCGCTGGATAGGTCAGGAGTCCACTACACGCAACAAGCGGCTACACGGGTAGCAGGGGTTGTGTGGTATGGGCTGGGCGGTTTTTTAGGTTAGATGGCCTTGGGCAAGTACAGAAAGGGCAACAGCCTCAACGGGTGCAGGGCAAAGTCAGGACATGCGGGGACCAAGCAGCAATCGGTATTGTATTTGTAAACTGTCGAAGCTGCATTGGTAAAGTACCGGAACTTCAAGCGCTGATAGAAAGCACCGAAGCTGAAATCGTTATAGATACAGAAAGTTGGCTGAAGCCAGAGATAAATTCTGCCGAAATTTTTACAAAGGTACAGAAGGTGTTTAGAAAGGATAGACTGCATGCAACCGGTGGTGGAGGGTTCGTCGCTGTTAGTAGTAGTTTATCCTGTAGTGAAGTAGGAGTGGATAGTTCCTGTGAATTATTATGGGTGGAGGTTACACTCAACAACCGAGCTAGGTTAATAATTGGCTTCTTTTACCGACCTCCAGACTCAGCAGCATTAGTGGCAGAACAACTGAGAGAAAATTTGGAATGCATTTCACATAAATTTTCTAAGCATGTTATAGTCTTAGGTGGATATTTCAATTTACCACATGTAGACTGGGACACTCAGATGTATAGGATGGTTGGTAGGGACAGAGCATCGAGTGACATTATACTGAGTGCACTATGCGAAAACTACCTCGAGCAATTAAACAGAGAACCAACTCGTGGAGATAAGATCTTGGACCTACTGATAATAAACAGACCCGAAATTTTCGACTCTGTATGTGTAGAACGGGGAATCAGTGATAATAAGGCCGTTGCAGCATCCCTGAATATGGAAGTTAATAGGAATATAAAAAAAGGGAGGAAGGTTTATCTGTTTAGCAAGGGTAATAGAAGGCAGATTTCAGACCACCTAACAGATCAAAACGAAAATTTCTGTTCCGACAGTGACAATGTTGAGTGTTTATGGAGAAAGTTCAAGACAATCGTAAAATGCGTTTTAGACAGGTACGTGCCGAGTAAAACTGTGAGGGACGGGAAAAACCCACCGTGGTACAACAACAAAGTTAGGAAACTACTGCGAAAGCAAAGAGAGCTTTACTCCGAGTTTAAACGCAGCCAAAACTTCTCAGACAAGCAGAAGCTAAACGATGTCAAAGTTAGCGTAAGGAGGGCTATGCGTGAAACGTTCAGTGAATTTGAAAGTAAAATTCTATCTACCGACTTGACAGAAAATCCTAGGAAGTTCTGGTCTTACGTTAAATCAGTAAGTGGCTCGAAACAGCATATCCAGACACTCCGGGATGATGATGGCATTGAAACAGAGGATGACACGCGTAAAGCTGAAATACTAAACACCTTTTTCCAAAACTGTTTCACAGAGGAAGACCGCACTGCAATTCCTTCTCTAAATCCTAGCACAAACGAAAAAATGGCTGACATCGAAATAAGTGTCCAAGGAATAGAAAAGCAACTGGAATCGCTCAACAGAGGAAAGTCCACTGGACCAGACGGGATACCAATTCGATTCTACACAGAGTACGCGAAAGAACTTGCCCCCCTTCTAACAGCCGTGTACCGAAGTCTCTAGAGGAACGGAAGGTTCCAAATGATCGGAAAAGAGTAAAGGTAGACCCAGTATTCAAGAAGGGTCGTTCAGCAGATGCGCAAAACTATAGACCCATATCTCTCACGTCAATCGGTAGTAGAATTTTAGAACATGTTTTTTGCTCGAGTATCATGTCGTTTTTGGAAAACCAGAATCTACTCTGTAGGAATCAACATGGATTCCGGAAACAGCTATCGTGTGAGACCCAACTCGCTTTATTTGTTCATGAGACCCAGAAAATATTAGATACAGGCTCCCAGGTAGATGCCATTTTTCTTGACTTCCGGAAGGCGTTCGATACAGTTCGGCACTGTCGCCTGATAAACAAAGTAAGAGACTACGGAATATCAGACCAGCTGTGTGGCTGGATTGAAGAGTTTTTAGCAAACAGAACACAGCATGTTGTTATCAATGGACAGACGTCTACAGACGTTAAAGTAACCTCTGGCGTGCCACAGGGGAGTGTTATGGGACCATTGCTTTTCACAATATATATAAACGACCTAGTAGATAGTGTCGTAAGTTCCATGCGGCTTTTCGCTGATGATGCTGTAGTATACAGAGAAGTTAGAAAATAATAGCGAAATGCAGGAAGATCTGCAGCGGATAGGCACTTGGTGTAGGGAGTGGCAACTGACCCTTAACATAGACAAATGTAATGTATTGCGAATACATAGAAAGAAGGATCCTTTATTGTATGATTATATGATAGTGGAACAAACACTGGTAGCAGTTACTTCTGTTAAGTATCTGGGAGTATGCGTGCGGAACGATTTGAAATGGAATGATCATATAAAATTAATTGTTGGTAAGGCGGATACCAGGTTGAGATTCATTGGGAGAGTCCTTAGAAAATGTAGTCCATCAACAAATGAGGTGACTTACAAAACACTCGTTCGACCTATACTTGAGTATTGCTCATCAGTGTGGAATCCGTACCAGGTCGGGTTGACAGAGGAGATAGAGACGATTCAAAGAAGAGCGGCGCGTTCCGTCACAGGGTTATTTGGTAACCGTGATAGCGTTACGGAGATGTTTAAAAAACTCAAGTGACCGACTCTGCAAGAGAGGCGCTCTGCATCGCGGTGTAGCTTGCTCACCAGGTTTCGTGAGGGTGAGTTTCTGGATGAGGTATCGAATATATTGCTTCCCCCTACTTATACCTCCCGAGGAGATCTCGAATGTAAAATTAGAGGGATTAGAACGCGCACGTAGGCTTTCAGACAATCGTTCTTCCCGCGAACCATACGCGACTGGAACAGGAAAGCGAGGTAATGACAGTGGCACGTAAAGTGCCCTCCGCCACACACCGTTGGGTGGCTTGCGGAGTATAAATGTAGATGTAGATCAATTCGCAAAGAAGTACGAACTGTTGAGGACTGAATGATTAGAGCAATGAAGTTAGTTAAGGGCTGGTATTTTACAGTAATGAAGTTAGTTAAAATATTGGAGCCAGAAGTCATATGTATGTTACATTCTGCTGCGCAGCTCAGTAGTATAGAACTATGATGCAGCTGAGTAGGCAGAGTGCTGAGTTAAGCAGCACGAAGGAGAACACTGTGTCACCGACCAGTGGTGGACGAGACAAGAAGCAGCTCGCCACACACTGGGGCATCAAGATCCAGGGCGGTAACTGGTTCAGTTACGCCAGAGGAGCAACATCAGGATATTTCACAGACCTACTAGGGAGGAACAACCGCAAACATCAGCAGCAGAAAGCTGTATTTAACGAGCGGCAACCATCTATTCATCATCGACCATTGTAAGTCACTGGATTTGCTCAGAGCCTGAGTCACTCAACGCCGCCACCAGTTGGAGTCGTCACTATCATTACAGTCGTCATTATAGTGACCGTCATAATGCAGGTCGTCGCCTAGGAGGCGCCAGAGTGACGCCTGCGTGTAGACATCGCCTATCTTCTGGTGCTGTCAGCAGGCAGCCGCCTGTAAGGGAAGCCACCGTCTTGGGTGCACTGTGGTGAGACACTGTCGCCATAGTCCTGCGATGCTCCTTCAACTAACACCATGGCTGGAGCTTGAGCCGGTGATCGTCGCTGAGACAGGGCAGTGATCCGTTCCATCGCCGGTGCTACGACCCCCAGCCGCCATCACAACAGAGGACCAGCCGCCATCGCCATGGTACGACCCAGCAGGGCAGTAGACACAGCAGCTACAGTAGTAGCAGCGGTCTCATCTGCGAGCGTCCACTGGCCACCTTCGACGCCGCAGATAATATTACCAGCTGAAGAAAACCATGTTTGAGGACCAAAAACAAATGTTCTGCAGTTGATCAATAAATGTTGTTATTCTGTTATCAGGAGCTACATGTGGACCCTTCGCAACACCCAGCAGAGAAACCACGTTCGAATCCAGCGAGATGCAGTGGAGTCCCGTGTCTGTTTGCATAACGAATGAAGAGACATGCTTGAAGTTCTCTAAGACTATGCACACTGCAATAACGAGATGCTCAGTAGTGAACTTCAAGAAGAATGGATCTCTGTCAAAACGGCAATTACAGATGTTCCAAAGAAAAACGTAGGTGCGGAGAAGCTTACTGTGAAGAAACGAAGGGTAAAAGAAGAAGTCATTCAGTTCATCGATAAAAGAAGGATGTACAAAAACGTTCAGGAAAATTCAGCAAAAACGAAACACAAGTCTCTGAGGAGTGAGATAAACAGGACGTGCAAGGAATATAAGAAGATATGGCTGCACAGATGCAAAATGAGAAGAAATCGAAAAAGAAATGATTGTTGAAAGCAGGGGTGGTAACATTAAGAATGCAAGGGTAATTCCACTGTTAAATGCAGAAGAGAGAGCGTATAGGTGGAAAGAGTATATGAAGGCCTCTATGAGGGGAAAGATTTGTCTCATATAAGAAGAAACAGGAGTCGATGTAGAAGACAAAAGGGGATCCAGTACAGACTAAAAATTTCAAAGTCTTCTGGAGGACTTAGGCAGAAGGGATAGATAACATTCCATCAGAACTTCTAAAATCATTGTGGGAAGTGGCAACAAAACGACTATTCAAGTTGATGTGTAGAATTTATGAGTCTTGTATTATACCATCTGACTTTCGGAAATATATCATCCACGCAATTCCGAAGACAGCAAGAGCTGACGAGAGAGAATTATCGCTTAACAGTACATGCATCCAAGTTGCTGACAGGAATAGTTTACAGAAGAATGGAAAAGGAAATTGAGAATGTGTTAAACGACGATTAGTATGGATTTAGGGAAGACAAAGGCATCAGAGAGGCAATTCTGATTTTGCGGTTGATTTCGGAAGTAAGCACAAAGAAAAACAAAGTCACTTTCATGGAATTTGTCGGTTTTTAAAAATTAGGAATTAGGAGAGAAATTCTGAGGAATGTTGGGAGAGACAAGTGATAAACAATATGTACACGCCCCAACAGGGAAAAATAGTAGTAGAAGTCCAAGAACAAAGTGGTCGATTAAAAAGGGTGTACGACAGTGATCTAGTCTTTCGACCTTACTATTCAATCTATCCATTGAAGAATCAATGACGAAAATAAAAAAAAGTTTCAGGAGTGGAACTAAAATTCAAAGTGAAAGGATGATAAAGTGAAAGGATGATAAGATTCACTGATGACGTTGGTGTCCTGAGTGAAAGTGAAGAAGAAGTGTATGATGTGTTGTCATAAATGAACAGTCTAATGAATACAAAATACAGACTGAGAGTAAATCGAAGACGTACGATTGTAATGAGAAGTGGCCGAAATGAGAACAGCGAGAAACTTAACATCAGTGTTGATGGTCGCCAAGTAGATGAAGTTAAGGAATGCTACCACCTAGGTAGATAAACAATCAATGCCGCACAGAGCAAGGAGGAGATCAAAAGCCTACTAGCACTGGCGAAAAGGGGATTCCTGGCCAAGGCAAGACTACTAGTAGCAAACATAGGCTTTAATTTCAGGAAAAATTTCTTAGAATGTACGTTTGGAGGACAGCATTGTATGGTAGTGCAACATGGACTGTGGGAAATCCGGAACAGAAGAGAATCGAAGCATTTGAGATGCAATGCTACAGACGAATGTTGAAAATTAGGTGGACTGATAAGGTCCAGGCACAGAGTTGGAGAGGATAGGAATACGTGGAAAACAATGACAAGAAGAAAGGACAGGATAATAGGACATCTGTTAAGATATCATAGAGTAGCTTATATGGTGCTGTCCGCAGCTCGTGGTCGTGCGGTAGCGTTCTCGCCTCCCGCGCCCGGGTTCCCGCGTTCGATTCACGGCGGGGTTAGGGATTTTCTCTGCTTTGTAATGACTGGGTGTTGTGTGATGTCCTTAGGTTTGTTAGGTTTAAGTAGTTCTATGTTCTAGGGGACTGATGACCATAGATGTTAAGTCCCATAGTGCTCAGAGCCATTTGAACCATCCATGGTGCTAGAGGGGCTGTAGAGGGAAAAAACAGATTTCAATATATCCAGCAAATAATTGAGAACATATACTGCAGATGTTACTCTGAGATGAAGAGGTTGACACAGTGGCGGTATTCATGGAGGGCCGCAGAAGACCTATTACGTCCTCTCCTAATTCATATTTTGTTTTTCTTGCTTTTTAAATCCTTCGCTTACATTTTTTTGGTAGAATTTTCATTAATTTTCAACTAATTCTGTTAAGTTCTTTAAATCATTTTTATCTGCACTAGATTCAATAAGTAATCATCTTAGTGTCGTGAAAGAATACCATCACGTTTAAAAACTGAATTTTTTACTTGATGAGGCGTGGTGCTAATTTTAGGCATTAATATCGTCTTTGATTACTTTATCACTGAAAAGACGGTAGCACATTGGTGTCTTCATGTTATTCATATGACAATGACGATAATGGTCACGTTGTTCATGTGCGGTGCGGAAACGACCGTTATTAAAGCAGAGCACAGAGGGTCTGAATGGAATTTCACAGGCACCCAGCAATGAGCTGATTGCATCGGCTGCAGACACAAAGAACTACTGGGCAAATACAAATGAACTCGGGGGGTGCGCCCCGATAATTGACGATTTTCCTCCCTGCCTTTGGAAATTCGCGACAAATGAACGGTTCAAAGGCCACTGAAAATTAAATTTTCATTCATTAAAAACGTAAACGGAGCTTAAAGTACCTTTATATGCGGCAATCGATTGTGGCGCACGAAATGATGGGAAACCCGTTTGTTACAAAGTTGTACAAAGAATGACTGCGGCAGTTACTCATCTGAGTGAAATACTGAATTTTATAATATGTGTCGCAGAAATTCATAACTACACATGTATACCACTAGTATACATTCGCAGTTTAGTTGGGCATGCGCAACTATTTAACGGTATATGAACAGTTGTTATAACTGCCCTAGGAATATCTCGGATTTACTTAAAGTGTGGAATGTTCCAGGAGAACGACTGTGGCATAAGAGCCCATACTATTGACATATCTGAAGAGATATCATTGCATACGGGTATTCTCTGTTCCCAACAGCTTGAGAGACACAAATGATTGAAATATTCCCCATACAGACCGAGGTGGAGTTATTTTTCTTACCGTTCTCGTTTCCGGAGAGAATAAAGCTGACGAAATTATATCACTAATCCAATTCGTATTGTTCGAAACGATATCAAGTAGGTTTCGGGCATGCATACCATGTCCCATTATATACTTCCAATGAAATTTGGAAGCTAGTGTTGTGAGCGTCTTGCACTGGTGGAGTCACGAATTCAAAAGGACCGTAATCCTAACACAGGATTGATATAACTAGAGACGGAGCACAAGTTGGGCTTGGAAAAGGCTCGGAAAGGTAATTAGCCTTTTCTTTTACAATGGAAGAATCGCGACTTTGGCATTAATTGAGTCAAGGAGACCAGGGAAAACTTCATTCTGGACCTGCAGACGATTATTGAATAGTGATTCCGCCGCATGCCAGTGCAGTGTCTTTACCAAATCGCGATCTCGTTGAGGTGGTGCAGAAGAGATCATCGGAGAATGATTAACATATGACGCCCATAAATTGTTGCCAATATAAAATCGAAACGAATACAGAGAAAGTTTCAAAAAATCCTGGTCGATTACTCTCAAGTGTAAATGAGGCAGGGTTCCATATATTCAATTTTGAAAGCATAAGGGGCAGAAAGCAGGTGCTAACAGTTGTGAAAATTGCCGAACTATCGGTTTAATAAGCCACGGCTGCAAAATGCTAACATGAAGCATTTACAGAAGAATGGAAAAACTCGTAGAAGCCAACTTCGCGGATCAGTTTGGATTCCGAAGAAATGTAGGAACATGAGAGGCAGTATTGACCCTACGACTTCTCATAAGATATAGGTTAAGGAAAGGCAAACCTACGTTTATAGCATTTGTAGATTTAGAGAAAGATTTTAAAATTTTGTCTGGAGCATTCGGTTTCAATTTCAGAAGGTGGCAGGGGTAAAATACAGGGAGCAAAAGGCTATTTACAATTTGTACAGAAACCAAGTGGCAGTTATAAGAGTCGATGGGCAGGAAAGGGAGGCAGTGGTTGAGAAGGCAGTTATTTAATCTGTATATTGATTAAGCAGTACAGAACACGAAAGAAAAATTTGGAGTAGGAATTAAAGTCAGTGGAAAAAAAGACTTTGGGGTTTTCCAACGACATTGGAATTTTGGCAGAGACAGAAAAGTACTTGGAAAAGCAGTTGAACGGAATGTACAGAATCTTGAAAGGAGGATATAAGATGATATATAAAAAACAAAACGAGGATAATGGAATGTAGTTGAATCAAATCAAGTGATGCTGAGAGAATTAGATAATAAAATGTGACACTTAAAGTAGTAAATGAGTTTTGTTGTTTGGAAATCAAAATAACTGATCATGGTCGAAGTTTGGAGGATATAAAATGCAAACTGGAAATGGCAAGAACGGCGTTTCTGAAGAAGAGAAATTTGTTAACAGTTTGTATAGCTTTAAGTATCAAAAAGCCCTTTCTGAAAGTATTTGTGTTGAGTGTAGCAATGTATTGAAACATGGACGATAAACACTTTAGACAAGAAGAGAATAAAGCTTTTGAAACGTGGTGCTACAGAAGAATGCTGAATATTAGATGGGCAGATCACATAACTAATGAGGAGTTACTGAATAGAACTGGGGAGAAGAGAAACTTGTGGTACAACCTGACCGAAAGAAGGGATCCGTTCGTAGGACACATCCTGAGACATCAATGGATCACCAATTTAGTACTGGAGAGAAGCGTGTGGGGGTAAATATCGTAGAGGGAAAGAGATCAAGAAACAAATACACTAAGCAGATTCAGAAGGAATTAGGCTGCAGTAGATACTTTGAGATGAAGAAACTTTCACGGGATAGAGTATCACGGAGAGCTGTATCTAACCAGTCTCTGGACTGAAGACCACAACAGCAACAAGAACAACAACAACAAAGGCATAAACTTTACTTTAGAGAAAGAACAAGCAAGGCAAATAAACTTTCTAGATATATCCATCACAAAAAGTAACACTCATTCAACATTGATAGGAAAATCACCAGAGTAGTCAGAAACTATACCAATCATCAAACCACCCACAGTTCCAAAAAGCAATGAGGTCTCGTATACATTCTCCACAGATTAAGCACAGTATAACTAGAGAAGCACAACAACTACAAAAAGGATCTAGACATAATAATTCAAACAGCAAAAAGTAATGGATACTAAAAATCTCTAGTGACAAAATTTGAGTGAGAAAGACACAAAGAAATGATGATATAACGCCAGTTAAATCCAGGTACTCAAAAAAGTCCACCACAAACATGCGCACCTAAACACTATTCCTACACTTTTTTTTTTAATTTGACGGCACTTCTGCGACTAGCGCGTCGATGGGGATGAGATGATGATGAATAGGACAACACCCAGTCCCTGAGCGGAGAAAATCTCCTACCCAGCCGGTCGACCCGTTCCCTTAGGATTGATTTTCTGTCGCGCTGACCTCTCACCTACGGGGGGCGGACATTCCTACAGAATGAGAACACGGCAGAAGCTTAACAGACATGCTGATATACACTCACATACAGAAACAAACTGACGCACAGAACTGGTAACTCCTCAAGAAACAGTGAATAATACTAGGTTACCAAAGTAACAACTCATTACCGAAATGTTTGAAGAAAGTTGGTGACACTGACATACATAAGAAATCTGGCACTTAGCAGCTTCAGTGTAACAGTTGTGATGCTCTGTAGTTAGGAGAGTTTAGCGGAAATAGGGTATAAAATGTAAAAGTGCATGGAAATTTGCCACCAACCATTCAAAATTTACAGAAAAAATCCTACAAGGAAAGCACGATCGCACCACAATAGAAACAGGCGTGAAAATGTGACAAGAAACAATTCCCAACCTACAAGAAAATTTCCGAATCCAAGGGGCAATCACAGTAAAGAAACACGTAATAGATTCCCAAACATATATTAGTAACCAAACTTTATTTAAACTAATAAATCATACAGTAGATACATAAGCCCCTTGACCACTTAAACAATAATTTGCACACACAGAAGTTTGGACATATTAGTCCCCTTACCCATGTGAGCAGTCGCACACACACACACACACACACACACACACACGCGCGCGCGCAAGCGCAAGCGCGCGCGTGCAGATACATTCAGAGAGATGTAGGTTGCAGTAGTTACTCGGCGATGAAGAGGCTTGCACAGGATGGAGAGCTGCATCAAACCAGCTTTCGGACTGAAGACCACAAAAACAACAACAAGGGACAGTGAAATGAAAGTGAGGCAGATAAAAAAAGAGTAAGTAAACTTTTAATTGTTTGAAGCGCACTCACCGTAACGGTTAATAAATGTATCACACTGTGAGACAAGATAATAAATGCCTTCGTGGAAAACATGTTTTTGGTTGCTTACGGGAACATGATTGTAGCCAGGTGTGCACTTGTCTGTTCGAAATAAAAATGCGGTCATAATTGTCTCTTCTCGGGGCTCCAAAAACATCGATATGTTATGTAAAGAGATCGGAACCGTATGAAGGATGTGTGAGGGCATCAGATTGAAACATCTGCACGGTAGTCGGTGGACGGGCCGACATGTTGCCAAGCTTGTTTAGACTAGGCTACAGAAGTTTCACTGGGACGCCCTAACACATCCTCCATACGGTGCCGATCTCTCCACATGGGATTACCGTATTTATGGAGCCATGAAGAAAGACATTCTTGGCCTTCGATTTGCATAGGACAAAGAGGTGCACACATCAGTACTATCATGGTTTCGTAGGCAAATGTAAACATTGCTCCATGAAGGTATTGACGTTTTGACTCACGGTCGAATAAATGTGTTAACAATTACGCCGATTACTTTTGAAATAATAAACAGTTACTTGATTCTTTTCGAGCTGTATCTTTTTAATTGGACTGCTCCTTATAGCTTTTTACAGGAACATAGAATACAGAAATGCATTGACTGGAAGTAAAGACAACTGTTACGGAGATCAGTCTACATTACTCTACCTTGTTCTATAAATACTTTTATTTTATTTCAGATTAATATTTGTAGAATTTTTGTTTCCTTTTCTCTTTTTTAATATATTTTCTTGTCTTTTCTTTCTGAAGCTAACATACACTTTCTCAAATTCTATACTCTTCATCTATGACTTACGTTTTTCCTCTCCCTTCATTATATTTTGTTTTGGGATGAACCCGACACTCACTGACAGAATTTTTTAGTTTTTCAGAGACATTTTACGAGTGTTTTGACATAAGAGCGCCGCGATCTCACGTGGGTCGTTGCATTTTGTATGCTTTCTTCCCTCATTCATCTACATACTGGTTTCGCACTGAAAATATCTTCACGGCTGTCGACGGCGTAGGCTGTGTGACTTGTTTGGAAACAAACTTGTCGCATTCAGTCTTGGTACCTGCCGTTGAAAACAGTAATAACTAGTTTACTCTTCATTCTAATGCTTATATTCAGTGCTTCTCTGCCACGTCTTTGGCATCTGTAGGTTGTGGCACTTGTTGCCTACGTTCTGATGACTGCTCGTTATAGGCTTTTACACTGTCATGAAAGTATTGTCACAGAAACAAGGGTAACTGAAGTAACAAATCGAATAAGTCGTAATTAAAAAGCTACTCTGTAACGAGCGACCGAAATACTGAAAAATATCCTTGAAGAAAGATCATCAAAAGATGCACAATTTAAGGCTTCCTTTTGAAGTAACTGTTTCTATTTCATTCCTTAAAAAGTATTCATTAAACAGCAATTCTCTCTCCACTCCACTCCACAAGAGCTTAACACAGAAGCAAAGCAAAGCATTCAAAAAGGAACGAGACGGAGGTTGTAAAATGGAAAAAGCTGAAAGGATCGTAGTGGCGCTGTCTGCGGAAGAACGTATGTTTCTTTCCTTGTAACAGTGCCGAGGCCCAAAAGTTCCCGCTAGATGGAAGTGAACGAACGCCAAAGAGGTACAGTATACCCAGAAATGCCGTGTCACGTTATTTAGCGCTCCATGTTGTGCCACGCCGTGGTAGTAGCCGCCATCGCTTGTGTAGGCATTCTGAGGACTTGACATAGTTTATATAAATTGTTAGTGCTCTATGCTTATGGGTAATATTGTTTCTGTTTATAAAGTCAGTTCCACAAGAAAGTGGACGCCATAATTTTAAATGTAACGCCGGCAGCGACATCTCTGCTAGTGGTCTCGAATCAGTTCAAATCGTTCAAATGGCTCTGAGCACTATGGGACTTAACAGCTGTGGTCATCAGGCCCCTAGAACTACTTAAACCTAACTAACCTAAGGACACCACACACCTCCATGCCCGAGGCAGGATTCGAACCTGCGACCGTAGCAGTCGCGCGGCTCCGGACTGCGAATCTAGAACCGCGAGACCACCGCGGCCGGCAGGTCTCGAATCAGTACTCATAAACAGTGTGAGAGCTGAATGTCTTGTTTTGTCGGGTGCAGTTTGGCCTATTTGCAGTTATTTACAGCCAATTTAAACGCTGAAAAAATGTGGAATATTTATCAAAAATGCCTTCAGAGCTCCGTTAAGAAGCTATTTGTTTCGAACGAGGCAAACTGGGTGCTTCAAAGGGTTAATGATCGGAAACATCGCAGCCGCCTCTGTGCCGCGTGAAAAAAAGACAATGGTGTGTCAACTATGTATTGGCCTGCAATGTCTCGGGAAGCAAATCCGATCGAAATGTTTGGTCGTTTATTAAGATGAAGCTTAAAGGACAGCCAAAATATACTTTGAAGAAGACGCTATATAAAATCAGGACGATATGAGATCGTTACCGAGAGAATATGGTGAAAATCTCATAAAAAGCATGCCAAAAAGGTGCCAAGCTATCTCGATAATGGCGGTGATTGGCTTGACTATTAGATAATTGTGTGATTAATAATAACATGTATTTGCATGTACACATTTGTTTATAATAGTGTCTTTTGTTTCATACAGATAAAGGCGTACACTTTCTTGTGGAACTGCCGGCTGCTGTGACCGAGCGGTTCTAGGCTCTTCAGTCTGGAATTGCGCTGCTGCGACGGTCGCAGGTTCGAATCGTGTCTCGGGCATGGATGTATGTGGTGTCCTTAGATTAGTTAGGGTTGAAATATTTCTAGGTCTTGGGGACTGATGACCTCAGATGTTAAGTCCCATAGTGCTTAAAGCCATTTGAACCATTTTTTTCTTGTGGAACTGACTGCAACGGCTAAACGCTAACAGTTTGAAGCTATTTTGTAGCCCTTTCCTTTTGACTTCAGAAGACATAGCTGTTGGTTATTAGGTTTGTTTCATTCTATTCACGGTGTTGCCTCGCTGCGATACTCTACCTTTGTGGCACGTTTACGAGCCGACGGTCACCTGCCCTTAGTAGTGCTGCAAACAGTGAGATGGACGCTTCAGAACAGGAGCAAGGGGCTGAAGCGCATTTCCTTACAGCAGCAAAAGTGCAATCAAGCAATAGTGCGATTAACGGGAACTCATCGAAGAATGTGCAGTAAAGTGGAGGAGGGAGAGGGAACGGAGTCGATTATGTTGACTTGTAGCAACTGATGAACTTTTACCGAGTCCACTTACTTCATACGCAACTAATATGATTAAATAATTTATCCATTGCACAGGAAGTGCAGATGTCTTTTCATACTTTCAGTTCAAGTTCCTCTCCCGTATCTTGCAAAGAGACACGTAACTCCTTCCTAACATTGTTACTGAATATGTTGTCATTTCAAAACAAGTTGTGGTGTCACCGCCAGACACCACACTTGCTAGGTGGTAGCCTTTAAATCGGCCGCGGTCCGGCAGTATACGTCGGACCCGCGTGTCCCCACTATCAGTGATTGCAGACCGAGCGCCGCCACACGGCAGGTCTAGAGAGACTTCCTAGCACTCGCCCCAGTTGTACAGCCCTCTTCGCTAGCGATCGTTCACTGACTTCTACAGTTTCATTTGCCGAGATGATAGTTGGCATAGCCTTCAGCTACGTTATTTGCTACAACCTAGCAAGGCGCCAGTATCTGTTACTATTGATACTGTGATTCATGTACTGTCACGAGCGACGTGCATCATTACTGGATTAAAGTTAAGTATTCCACCAGCTACGTCCGTTTTTCTCAGCGTGAGCTGAGACGCGTGCCTTTCGACCCCCTTTAGTAATACGGTGTTGGCTCTCCTGCCAACCACAACACCAGAAGAATTCTTGCGGGGAAGACACAGGGTCATAATTATTGCACTATATGAAATAAAATCGTCGTTACCTCTGAATGTTTTGCGTCAGGATGTTCAAATTGCACGGTTGGAAACGGGGCATGATGGGAATTCATTTGGTTTACTCTATTTTGTTTAGCGACGACGTCCACTTTCATTTAGATTGATTCGTCAATAAGCAAAATTGGCGCCTTTATGGAACTGGAAATCCGCATTTGGCGATCGAGGAGTCTCTTCAGCCTCAACGGGTGACTATGTGGTGTGCAGTGTCCAGTCACGGAATAATCGATGCGATATTCCTTGATGGCATGGCGACTACCGAATGGTACGTGTAGGTTTTGGAAGGTGATCTCACCCCATTATCCAAAGTGACCTGATTTCGTCAAGAGGAGCTTCGTGCAAGACGAAGGTCGACCCTATCGAAGCAGAAGAGTGTTTGATGTCCTGGAGGAGCACTTTGGGACCGTATTCTGGATCTGGGGTACCCAGAGGCTACTGGTATGGACCTCGATTCGCCATCATATATATATTAAAGACAACGTGTACAGCAATAACCCCCAAAACCATTACTGAGCTGAAAACAGCCATTCAGGAGGTCGTCGACAGCATCGATGTTCCGACACTTCACTGGATCACACAGTCACATAGAATCTCGCTATTCATCTGCGCCACATTTTCGCCAATAATGGTAGGCATATCAAACATGTCATAACTTAAATCTGAATATCTGTAGTGGCGTTTACATGTTGATTAAAGCGTGTGCACGCCGTAGTTTGTAAGTAATTTAGGTTTTTTTCGTGTAGTTCAATAACCGTTACACTGTAGCAACAACCACGTGGTTCTTATAACGCTACTTATTCACAAAAACAGTTCCGTTACCGGTTTAGAACAGAAAGTTCATCATCAGACGGGTTTTTCACGTTAAGACACATTTTTGTTGTAGTCTATACTAGTTTGCACCTTTTGTTTCCTGTATGGAAAAATTCCTTGGGGTGGCGGTGCCCTATAACAAAAACATGACGTGAGAAACTGTCTATTTAACTGCAATTGTGCCTCATAACGATTTCAAACTATGTTAAGAAATTATTAATTTAAAATATTTTAGTTACCTACTTCCAAAATTCCGCACTATTACGTTGCAATGCTGACTGCTTGTGTCCACGAAGTAGCGAAGTTATACAAAGAATGTTTTTGATGTATACCTACATACATGATGAACAACACTACTGACACAAACAAAAAGTTTCACCACATGGAAGGACGTATACAAAGATGGCGATATCACAATCATAATAATGCCAAAGAATTTTTCCCCCAGAGATATTTCAAAACACACATTGATGTGACAGTAACAATTTACAAACTACAAGCCTTCCGTTACTAACAGTTTACATTAAATGAGAACTCATTACAATTAATACAAACAAATAAAGAAGCCAGTTTCCTATAAAGTGTTACTGGAATGACATTGTGTGCATATTATATTTTATATACAGTGGAAGCAAAGTAATTGATGAAGGATAGATGTACATTAACAAAAATTGCAACAGTGGACATTAATTAAAATTTCATAGACAGTTGAATGTGACTAAGCAAGCTGTTATATTTTGTGCTCTACTTCAGGTTGGGTTAGGGTCTGCATGTTGTTACTGTCAAAGGGAGTAGTGTTTCTTTCAAGCTGGAAAGCAGGTGAATGTTGTTTTGAAGAATGGCTGCATTGGGTGAACTCTGTCTGTTCATTGAGGAGATTTTGTGATTTGCTTTATGTACTTATATTTGAATCTCTTCCTGCAAATTCATAGAGCTACCTTTCTCACCACGATGCAATATCTGAATGCAGTCTTCAATTCTTTTTATTCCATGATCTTTGGATATATTTGTGCATTGAAAATATGGATTTCGAAATGTTCTTCAATCGCGTGGCACCTATATGCTCTTTGAATCGAGTCTCAAAGCTACTCGCAGTTATTCGTATACAGTTGGAGGGGCAGCTTTGGCAGCTGAGTTTGTATATGTCCGACTTTTTATGTAGGGCGTTATTATTCTGTAAGCTTAGAACTGCTGTCTGTTGAAATTTGTTGTTTGTGTGGTAGCTCATCTTAATGATGGTGTTTTTGAATAGATTGCTTATTTTGTAAGATATGCTCCTTAAGAAAGGTAGTGCAATATATTTGATTTTGCTTTCTACTGTATCTTGTGTCAACTACAAGATTGTCTGATGCGAAGCTTTATTTTTGGATTTTTTTTACTATCGTGATGCAGCTGTATCCATTGTTTGAGGTTATGGTTTCTTTTTCTTTTTGAAAAGGTTGATCTGGAACTGTATGTAGGCCTGAAAATTCGACGACAGTAGTTAACGCGCTTCCCTTTAAATAATTTGTTTACAATTTGTTTACATTGTTGTAACAGTTATGAGGCACCATTACAGTTAAACAGACAGTTTCTCGGAAGCTGTTTTCGTTGAACCGAACCAACACTCTAAGGAATTCTCAGCATATGGGAGAGCAAAAAGCTTTCTTTTTTGTTTTTGCAATAAAAACCAAAACCCGACACACCCCTCTGATAAGGGCATTAACGCCCACCGTCGTCGCTATGGCAAGTAGCGGTGGAAAACTGCCAGTCGTAATTGCAGGCAAAATTCTCTCGCCATCTGCTGCAGACCACCACATACCTCTGGCTTGACCTCAAATAATATTTGAGGGAAAAGCAGCAGATAATATAACTACAATGTTTTATTATCTATAATTACATCATCTTTAACATTCAATCTTTTCGCGTTTATCGAGTTTTACGTAATTGTAAGCATTTCAGGTGTTTGCAATCACCTAGTTTCGCAGATTCCTTTATAATGAAAGATGTAGGGTTTTTTCTCTAAGAATTTGAAATAAGATGAAAGTTTAATTATCTGGTACAATCGAAGTAAACGTCAGAAAACTGTGACTAATATCGGTATAGTACAGAGACAGGTTGTGGTTCACTAATGGCGCGGAAACAAGCAAGCGCCTGTACCAAAGATATTACGCGACAAAGTGAACTGAACAACCGTCAGGATGGCAGCACCGTCGTATTTACACCCGTGAAGAGGGGAGGAGAGGCAGTTAGAGCGTACACTGATGTATGCTTACAAATGGAGCACTGCCACACGTTACACAAACTGTACTCCAAAACCGTGCGTAGCACAACTATTACATAATGACCAGCACTTTTGATTCACACTACCGCTTCGAAGACGTTTATCCACAATGTATTATGAATAAACCCAGGTTATTGTGTCAATAAACTAATCGCTAAAATTCTTATTCTCCTGTGCTTCTTTTTTTTTTTTTTTTTTTTAGTAAACTCTTTCGTCCTGCTCGCACTTATGATGACTCATTTCTCCCGACATTTTCTAAAATAAAACCCCAAACAACAGTTTTTCTCAAATGTACCTTGCGAGCCTTGAAGTCCAGCTCTATGCGAAAAGAGCGGCTAAGCTTTTGGCAAGTTACAATTTCTTATGTTGATCATAATAACACGAAAATTTTGCCCGTTAGAACACTCCTCCATATCGTCACTGGGATTTTTACTGAGTAAACTTTGTCTCATATGCGTAGATACTGGCCCGTGTCCCCTCGCTGTAATTTTCACATCACTGACTTACTCAGCTTCAGCATTCTGCCTGCTAGTTTCGAAATTTTTTCCGTCACCACTGTCATGGCTGTGTCTTTCTTTTCGTCACTAATTTTAACGACGTTGATCGTAGGTTCGTGGCTGTCTATGAGGGAATTTTCCTCGACCACTTTCCGCGCACTACTGTAAGGTGTTAAGTGGTTGTATCTAGTCACGTGACCAGTTTAGATCCGAGGACAGTTCACTCCGTCTGGTAAAAAGAATAGGAGGAGTCAGAAGGTAACTTAGAAAGAGACATTGTCACAACTCATACTTTATCAGTACGTTTAATTAGGAATAACCGAAGTGGATGAACATTTAACAGCGGGAATACTATGTCAAGGGAAACAGACGCTAGTGCGAATATCAGTATACTGTGTATGTGTCCAAAGCGACAAACTGACACTATTAAGAACTCTGGTATTTTCCACAAAGGGAAGTATTTATCTGAATCGTTAACAGATGTCAAGGAAAACCATCGAGGAGCTGCACAGAGGGAATTAACAACTAAAATATAAATATTAGAAAAATACTGCAGAGCAAATGCAAAAATGCTTAAATTTTAGAAGTAGGTTTGAACAAAGTGAGGTAAACTGTGGAGACATATGACGCGACGAATGGAGATATTATTTGTGTACAGAAGAAAATTATTGATACTGAATAGCAGCCTACGCAGGTGGAAGAACTTTCTGAAAATGAATTTTCCAATCATAGCATCATAACTGAAACATGAACAAATGTAGCTACCTTGTGTGAATGTATTTAAAAACTTTATGTTGAAAAGGTATGTTAAAAACTAAGCGTAGATGTACGAGACGATCGGATTGGTGACAGATTAAGTGTAAAGAATTCTTGAGAAAAAACGTGGTGAGATGGTACGTCACACGATAAGACAGTCCGGTAAAGTTAACGGGCAAATGGATGGACCCTTGGAGGAAGGTAGGAAGTCAGTCAATAGGGAAATTACGGACTTCAAACAAACACAAATGTTCAACATCTCGTGGCCCGTGTTACACCTACTAGTTCGACCCTCACTGACATAAACAAACTTAAGAGTAATTAATATTTCAGTAGACGGCATGTTGGACGAATGTACGAGGGGTGTTAAATGAGTAATGCAACACTTTTTTATCTTCTTCTAGGTGCCGGCTCTATACGTACCTTCCAAAATGGTGTCTGCAACGGTGGTGCGTTCCAAGCAGAGAGCTGTCGTTCGAGATGATCGGCGGATCACAACCAAACGCTTCCTTATTCAAGTGGACGTCCCTGCTGGTAGTGCTGGTACAATCTTCCACGAGTTGGAGTACTCGACGCCTAACAGAACACCACAGAGAGGAACAAAGAACCACCTCTGCGGAATTCCGTGCGCGTTACGAGGCTGACCGTATCAGTTTGTATGTGGAACATCGTCATAGTCGTTGAACCATAGGTTCATCACTTCGAACCGGTTACAAAACGACAATCCATCGATTGGCCGACCCCACACCACCTCTCCTCCGAAGAAAACCTTCAAATCCACTGCCTCAGTAAAGCCATAATCTGAACGGGCTATTCTGTTTGATGTCCTCCCTCATGGTGCAATGATCAACTGGGAAGCGTATTGTTCTATTCCCAGGAAACTGAAGATACGATTTCAGCGTGTTTCTTCGCCACAAAAATGCAAACAAATCTCTCCTTCTCCAAGACAACGCAAAGTTTCGCACAAGTCTGAGCGCACGAGAGGAACTCACAAAGCTTCATTGGACTGTTCTTCCTCATCCACCCTACAGTCGCAGCATCCGACTTCCATCAGTATGGCCCAAAGAAGGGTGCACTCCGCGGCAAACAGTACGTGGATGGTGGGGAGGTTAGTGATGCAGCAAGACGTTGGCTCCAGCGTAGACCAGGAGGATGGAACAACGCAGTTACAGGCTCTCCCAGTGAGATGGCCCAAAGCTGTTGCACTGAATGGAAATAGTGCTGAACAACAGTGTTTTGTAACCAAAAGAGTGGGGAATAATAAAGTGTGTTGGAAGCCTGAATACAAAGAACCTGCTTTCAGAAAAATACTGTGTTGCGTTCCTTACTGAACGTCCCTCATAATTAGCGAATGTCATAAAAAGGGATTATTATTACAGCATTTTACTTTGTGTGTAAGAAATTGGGTTGGATGAACCGAAATAAAATGGAACACGAAATAAGAATAAATATTGCTTGCTACAAGAGAGGAAGTGAGTAGTTATGGAAACTAGGGAGTTTAAATATATACCATAGTGTCAGCAGTAGTGAGCTGTGATAACACTACTTCTCATTGGTCAGGCATTTTTGTCTGTCACTCGATGACATTAACAACACTGTGTACTGTGAAAAATTACACAGAGAGTGGTTGCAGAACACTCGTAAAGCTAAGGATTAAAAGACTTTGAAGTCTTAAAGCCACAGAAGTGGAGACTAATTTTCTAGAGAGGATCTAAGGATTCTCGTGTTGACAACATGGTTGACTAAGACCCCGTTCTCATCTCATGCAACTGTGAACGAGGAGACGGTTACTTTTACGACGAGCTCTTAAATCGCTTCGCGAGTCGTTGAAAGCATCATGTTGTAATATACGGCTAGCCGTAGCACGCAGTCACTGCTGCGCTATTACCTCCCGCCATTACTTCCAGCTATATCTCAGCAGTTGCCTCTCTATATTGTTTGACTGTCCACTTACTTCCGTAGACGAAGACATATAACTCTTTTCTCTTAGGAATGTGATGCAAAAAGACATATAGAAGGCGGGAAAAATAAAAGTAACCGGAAAAATATTAATTAGACCTACGCGGAAATGATCATGGTTAATGGAAAGAAGACCTACAAAAAATGCTGGAAACGGTGATTTCTATGCACCAATCGGTTGCGGTCTCATGTCTGCGAATGCATGTCCCGAGTACTTTGCTGTGTCATTACATTTGAGTGAGTGAGAACAGTAACCGTGTTCAGTGAGCAGCTGAATGCAACTCAAAATGGATCTCACAATAAGACAGCGGGTGTTCTTCGTCGATTCCTATGCGAAGCACGATTCATGGAAAACATACGCGGAATTTTTTACACAAGAGTTTAAGACTGGAATTGTTTTGTCAAACCTCCAGCAAAGTCTGCAATGCAAATCGTAATGACAAAATGGCGAGAAACGGGCTCTGTAGTGAACAAAATATGAAACTGTCCGAAATGAGGCCGAACACAAGATAACATTGCTCCGGCAAAGGGGAGCCTGCAACAAAGATCGACGAAACCATGATGCCGTTTATCTGCGCCAGTGGGAAGTAATAGATCGTCCATCTGTAGCATTATCGAAAATTTGTATCTGCATCCTTAAACATTGGCTGTGTTGTACTAGTTATAGCGTCCAGTCGAGCTTTTGGGTGTTTATTTCTGCCAGAGGTCTCTCAGTGACGTGGATGCTCCACTTTTCGATCGTAAGTTTTTGATTTCTTCAGATGAAGCTTGGAGCTGCCGGTCAAGGTGTCTTGGAAGCATAGAAAATGACCCACTGTGCTTCAGAAAATCCCCACCAGTACTCAGAAGACCCGTTCCATGTTTTCGAGATTGGTGTTCGACGCGCAATGTCTGGTGCCCGCATAGTAAAACGATTCCTTCACCAAACCATTAATGCTAACAGTTATACTGTTCAATCCGTATGTGGACCAACTCACAGAAGATGGACAACTGTATAGATATCCATTCTAAGAAAGAAACAGCAACGCTCCAAGAAGGAATTATCCGAATGGGATAGGAATGTGATGTACATGTACAGACAAACAAATGATTACAATTTCAGAAAAATTGGATGAATTCTAAAAGAGAAAGAGCTCCAAAAATTGAGCAAGTGAATAAAGCCCTCGTCCACCTCTGACCCTTATACAACCAGTTCTTCAGCTTCGCATTGATTGACAGAGTTGCTGGATATCCTTCTGAGAGATATCATGTCAGATTCTGCTCAATTTACGCATTAGAGTGTCATAATTCCGAACTGGTGCGAGAGCGCTGCACGTAATTCTCCAAATGTTCTCAAGGTAGCAAGCACTAAGACAACAAGGAGCAATACTCGCCGTGTGTGGGCTGGCGTTATCTTTGTGAAATGTAAGTCCTGGGAGGCTTGGTATGAAAGCCAACATAACGGAATGTAGAATATCGTCGACATATTGTTGTGGTTAAGGGTGCCGAGGATGAAAACCAAAGGTGTCCTGCTACGAAAAGAGATGGCATTCCTCACCATCACTCCTAGTTTCTGGGCCGTATAGCCGGCAATTATCAGGTTGGTATCCAACTGGTGTCGATGGCGTCTGCAGATACATCTCCGCCTGGAATCTCGTTGACTGGAGCAAAATTGTCTTCAGTGACCATCCCCAGTAACCAGCGAAGAAGTGTCTGGAGACGCCCCTGTCAGTAGCAGCACATCAACCTGAGTGTCGTCCGCTACATGGCCTAACAGCAAGGAGTGATGGTCTGGCAAGATAGCGCCCGTCTCCATTGGGCGAGAGTTTTCGCCGTTTGTTTTCGTACTTGCCAAATCCTACCCTGGCCAGCAGCTTCAGTGAATTTCCCACTAATTGTTAAACCTTGGAGATTATAGGCATGTTCTTCCTACCAGCTATGGATTTGGAAGATTTAAACGCAAAAATTGGACAGAATTTGGCAGTGTACCCCTCAGGAGGACATCCAACGACTCTATCAATCGACGCCACTCCGAATAACTACTTGCATAAGGATCAGATTGGACAAACGCGTTATTGACTTGCTCAACTTTTAAAGCTCTTTGCCTTGAGTAAACCATCCAGTTTTTCCTAATTTATAATCATTTGTCATCTCTACGTGTATATCACATCTCTCGATTTCCGTCCCATTCGGATAATTCCTTCATGGAGCGTCTTTGCATCAGTAACTATAAAATTGCAAGTAGCCAGGGGTGTAGATTATCTTTCAAAAGAAATCTACTGTTCGCCTGGTAAGGATCAATAGCCGAAGACCTTTTTAATCAAGGTCTTGCAGTGCTAGGCCTGCTAGTCCACTGGTAAAGCGCGTGCCTGGAAATCGTAAGATCGTGCGGTCGAACCCGGGAGGGACCGCGGAGTTTTCAGTCTCGTTTTACCTACTCCTTATCTCTAAATGATGTGAATATTCACCAGCAATAACACTTGGTTCGCATACCGTGTTAAACTGAAGTTCTCTTATCTATGGATGGACTACTAAGTAGATTTAGGTACACGTCAGTTGCCGAAGCAAGGTCCACTATAAATACTTGCACCAGACAATGGATCCACATGAAATTAACATTATTATTAAAGAATTTTATTCCGATAAAACATAAAATTAATTGTTCACTCTACAGGCTGTTATTTAGGTAGTTTTTTTTTACCTTACCAACACTATTGGCAGAAAAGAAATATGTACTCTACTAACGTTATCGTCTCAACTGAACGACCTAACTATTCTGTTTATCTGTCTTGAGTGTGACAGTATTGTTCTCAGTTACTTTATTGTTGATTAGTATCCACTTCACAAAAACAGTGCCTAAAATCAAAAGTTATCCCTAAATATGTTCATATGAAAATAGGCTCGAAATCTCATGGTGCTAGACATGTCAACAAGTGTAGTGAACGCCTCGGGATTAAGTGCGAAATACCTGACAAGTCCACACAGAAAACCGAGCTAAATAAGAGCCTATACTTGGCCCCTATGACACTGGCAAGAAGAACTACTCCTTACCACTTCGACCTAATGTTTACACTCATCGAAGCTTCTGTACACTTACTAACCAAATAAATACATTAGAAACAATCTAAGAAATTCAGTAATTTGAAGAACCATCTAAAACCTAATCCGCAACAATGCACGAATTATAATTCAATTTTAAATTTTTTGACAGTGATACTGATCCGAATGACACTGTCTTCACCAAAAGTGAAATGAAGATTTTAAATAACGGTCTAAAATACAGTGTAACCTCTAGAATAAAAGGTGACATGGTTAGATATACAATTTCCCACACTAAAATTGCCTTAAATGAGGCCCAGTTACCGTTCTTAGAACAGAACGGAATCACAGTTAAAGTTGTAAAAATTATTGCTGCTCAGATAAACAGAGATACAGCAAACAGGGAAAAGTAGTCAGTTTGGGAAATTAACACGAAATTAATTTAGAACATTGCTATCACGCTCAAGGCAGAAAAAGGGAATATTTTGATCGTTATCAATCGAGAAGATTACATTAAAAAATACTTCATTTCTTTTCTATCAATCGTATTGTAAATTTAATTAACGATCCAACTAACAAATTGAACGCCTTAATTACAAAAAAAGTAAAAATGGGGTATTTCTGAAAAAATATGTGAAACAAATTTTGGTTATGAACCCACGCACCCCTACTTTACTTACTCGATCCACGATACATAAGACTGGTGTCCCGACCAGTCCAGGATTGCCTATAAAGTCAGCAAAAACTAGATTCACTACTTAAAATATTCCATTTTCAAAGAACTAGAACTAACAGCCAAAATTAAAGACATCGCCTTTCATGCTGATTGTAAATTTGTATCCTTTGACATAGATAATGTGTTTTCTAACGTTAAGAGTCAAGACGCTATTGAAATCATTGAACTGAATCTTCTCCAACACAAGAAAGTACGTGTGGAAGAAATTAATGAGATCATTAGTTTATTATCTCTAATTCTCTGCTATAACTGATTCCAGTTCAAAGACAGAATTGTTTCACAACCATTGCCAGAAGTAGTTCTATTGCGAGTAGACTTGCTGACCTTTTTTGTTAGCCCTCTATTCCCGACTACAGCTAATAAAATAGAATACTATAGTAGATACGTAAATGGAACGTTAGTGCTATTTGGAATATCACTCAGTGACATTGACATCATGTTAGCACAGTTCGATAGTGTGCAATCTAAAATCAGTTTCCCGCTGAAAAATACTCTTTTTGGAACTGACTATAATGAACAAGAATGGTGCTCATTGATTTGGCATCTATCGTAGGCCCACTTGCACTGATAATGTGACCCACAACAACTCCTGTCTCCCATGGTCTCACAAGAAGGCTTTTTCCATTAGAGCAAAACGAAATTAAAAGAGAACTAGCGATTCTTAGACTATGGCACAGAAGAACGATTTTACTCCACAAATAGTTGGTAAAATGTAAAATTACTCATTACAATACTGCTGATGACGTAACATTCGCGATAGAGGAAGAAGCTAAAACTAAATATTTATCTCCACCGTATATCGAATCTGTTTCTGAAAAAATACGTAAACACTTTCGAAACACCAAAAGTAAAATTAGGGTACCATACTGACAACACTGCAGGTCAGACCATAAGTCACACTATCCAACGCAAGTAGGCCTTACACACAATCTGGACTTCATAAAATAAAGTGTTGAGAATGCAATAATATTTATATAGAGAAAGCTGGTAGAAGTGTTAACATACATTTTGGAGAACACAGTAACACCAATGATAATTGTAAATCATCCTTCGTGAACCATATTCGGGCAACTAAACACAGGTTAGGCAATATTGTAAACTCTTTAGAAATACGTCAGAAAATAAAAAAGGGAAAGCAGGTTGTTTATTTAGAAGAGATCGAAATTTGTAGGCCTTTTAAGACATCGGGCAAAATACATTTTCAATGAACTGATTGACCTTAAAAATACGAAATTCTGGGACTGGTTCTGTACATCTAATAATCTAATGTTAATCCTGACAAATATTATAGTGTACTACGCTTATTACTACTGCACGCCTTTCCTACACTTAGGTATTTTTGCACTTGTTTTGCAAACTGTATCTGAGATCTTAGACCATCTTCTATATTTATATTTTTGGATATTGTTTTATTTTTACCTGACAGTCACTTCATCTTTTTTACATAGTTTTAATATATATTCTCAGTGTCATTTGTAGATTCCGTTTTTATTTCACACGTATTTCCGACACTTTTCTATTTTCTCCGCACACATTTCACAAACCACTTAATACTGACTCCGTATTAGCATCATAGGACTCCATAGCTCATACTCTTTTTGTGTTTATTTCTTTGCCTCTTTTATGATCCAATAACCACGCCTACTACATGAAATTTAAACTACAGTCTTTACACCATTACTTCACGAGCTCTATAACGCATATGGTATATGGAACAGCTAATAAATCCACTACACCTCACACAGCTGCTTATACACAGCATAGTATAGCTTTATATTATTGTGTGGGTTACAAGTACACATAAATTTTTCACTTTCGGTATTTCTGAATTTCATAATTACGAGTATTATATTTGACAGCTGATTGTTTTCAGAATGCTTGAAAATGACAACATATCGAAATTGCAATCGCAGTAACTAATGTTTAAACAGCCAAAAGCGGAATGATCTCATTTTAAAAAGTTTAATTTGTGCTACTCTTGCGATGTCTCTGTTTCTGAACAAGGTTTGCCATATATGCCCTAGCATGTCACTCTGCCTGGTAATTGGTTTGCTCTAGAGAGCTTACCTTAAACTTGAACTTTTTTTCGTTGCTTTAACCACGCAGTTTAAGCGTGTGGATAGTTGTTTGTTCTTGTTTTGGAGCATGACAGAGTTCCGTTATTACATTGCTGTTTGACTGACTTGCAGTTTTCTTTGTATGTGCATTGATGTATAGTTCTCTGTTTGCATTCTGAAGCTTGCTATTTAAACCACCGTCTTACTGATAGGTATTAGTCTTGGTGTTTACATAAATTCTAAAAGCATTTTCTTGTTTCTTAAGACCCGGTTTGTCTACCGGTCCGAAAGACGCTTTACGCTTGTAATCAAGAGCAGTTTCTTATAGGCACCTTCATGAATGAAAACTCGACCATGGATTCTGTTAGCACGTGCCCTGTGCTGATCAGGTAATTAACGGTTTTATTGAAATTATTGCTCCGTGCTCCGGAGGAAGTTGTTAACTACTCTTTACTAATTACTGGTTAAGCTGTTACCAACGTGACGAAACTGTTGTTGTTCTGTGTGTTGGTTACATTGCGTTTCACATTAGGAACACTATAGGCTTGTCTTAGTCAACGTCTGATCCCCGCAAATGCGCCGTTCGTTTTTACTGTATTTCTCTGGTAATTATTGTTATGTAGGTCGAATTATTTGATCATTTTGTCTAAATCTGGAAAGTCGTTAATTACTCTGGTGCGGTTTCACCATTTAAATTTACTGTTCAAACAACTTAGTATAAAATTTGGTGACGAGAGGACGCTCGGTAACGGTAAACTGAGGTCTATTTTGGCTGTTGTTCTTTTGGACCTCTGGAAAGAACTTCTTCTTTTTCTGAAACTGTTACTGTTCCAACCTAGCTCCCTATCGCCACAGTAATCCATAGCTAGCTATTAGGCTGAAGTGACAACTTTTAAATTTTTATGATTGGTACGTTGCAGCCGAATTTCAGCGTATTTTTTTAATACTCACGTGCTACATCTCACAGTTTTTATTGTTTCCTCAGTTGCTCCAACAAATCCACCACACACATTTTTACACTCCTGAATGTAACAATGGAATAAAGAACGTTGTGAAAAGACCTTTGTGATGTTTATCACTATATTTTTCCCGCTGATATTCTGAATCACGCAACATCACATTAGCAGTCACCTCAGATGCACAGGCCTTAAAATGAAATACAGTCGGCTGGAGGGGTGTAACTAAGTGGCAGGAAGACGCTGGTACTGAGCGCCACTGATATGAGGCCATTCTACTGCTGGCGCCAGTACTCTGCCGATTGATCTGCTGCAATCAGACACCATGGAGCCGGAGCTCGTTAATTGCGTAGTGGCAGGAGGGGTGGGGATTCAGAGAGTTACAGGATACAGGCAGCGTGGAACGGCTCACAGCAGGTCACATTCTACGCGTACGGTAAAACCAGATACTTCAATTATTGCAGACCCCTTGCATTTTCCATTTTAGGTGAACAGATTTGGGAAGCTCCGGGACATAGGCGTATAGAGTTCTCGGTTCCTCCAGAATGCGATGATGAAAGGTACTTAGTGCGTTCACTAGATCCGTGGCATTTGCTTTGTTTGCAGACCCTCATCACACTAGCAAGCTGAAGATTGTGGAGAGATCGGTCAGAGTCGCCGTCATTGCAAGCAATAAACTATTTCGAAGTCTTTCTCATAATACTTGGTGCATACAGATGCCATCTAATTGGTCAATACCAGGTAGGATTTAAGAAAGGAAGGTTCTCTACAGAAAGGAAGGTTCTCTACAAAACATATTCTCGATCACAAAATTATCTTAAGCATTCGCAGAGGTAAGCGAATAGTGGTAACATTTGTGGACATAAAGAATGCGTATGATTCAATAGAAAGACGTACTCTGTGAATCATACTACAAGAATGCAAAGTAGCAAAGGAACAGAACTGATCCAACAAATATTAACCTACACCATGCCGAAAGTCAAATCATTTGGCAAAATAATATTAAAACAAGAGTCCGACTACTCGCCCTGTTAATCAGTCCCGTAAAACGTAATCACAGCATGTAAAAAATGAAGGAAGAGGAATTACTGTTGAATGACTACGAGAAAATAAAATTAATTTGCACTGTGTGGCCTTCACAGACGATTTACTATCTGTCTGCATCAGTAACTTACATTTAGTAACGAAACGTTCGACTATTACCACTGAATTGAAGTTTGAGAAACTTATCTTCCACCTTCAAACGCTTAATCACAAAACCAGAACAAGTACCTATATTTAGATATCTCTCATATAAATACACTCTAAGACAAGAAATAAGAGACGTACCGCGAAGCAATTATTCGAATGAGACTTAAATCGGTAGATGCGCATACACAGATAAACAAATGATTACAGTTCCAGGGAAAATGTGTGATTTATTTAAGAGAAAAAGCTTCGCAAGCAGAAAATCAATAACACGGTGATGCACAATTTACAAACAATTATTCGGATATATCATTCATTTTTTCTGAAATTATAATAATTTGTTTGTCTGTATATATACATTACATCTACCAATTCCTACTACGAAGAAACCATGGGTAACACAAGATCGACGGATGAACGAAGTATAAAAATATTCAGGGAAATTCACGAATACAGAAATAAAAGTCACTGAGGAATAAAATAAACAGGAAGTGTAGGGAAGACAAGACGAAATCGCTGCATGCGAAGAAATCGAAAAAGAAATGATTCTCGGGTGGACTACTCAGCATATTGGGAAGTCGAAATGAAAGTCAAGGGCAGTAACATTAAGAGCGGAAATTCCACTATTAAATGCAGAGAAGAGAGTGGATAGGTGGAAAGAATTCATTGACGCCCTCTGTGAGAGGCAATATTTGTCTGATGTAGTACAAGAAGAAACGGGACTCGATTTAGAAGAGCTAGGGGATGCAGTATTACAATCAAAATATAAGAGAGTTTTGGAGGACTTAAGATCAAATTCAGCAGTAAGGATGGATAAACTCTATCAAATTTTCAAAAATCATTGGGAGAAGTGACAACAAAACGAATACTCACGTTGGTGTGTATACTGTATGTATGAGTCTGGCGACATACCATCTGACTTTCGGAAACGTATCATCCACACAATTCGGAAGACTGCAATCAGCCTAACATCTCATGCATCAAAGTTGCTTACAAGAATAATACACATAAGAATGTAAAAGAAAATTGAGGATATGCTAGATGCCGTTCAGTTTGGCTTCAATAAAGGTAAAGGCACGAGAGAGGCAATTCTGACGTTGCGGTTGTTAATGGAAGCAAGATTAAAGACAAATCAAGACACGTTCATAGGATCTGTCACCGGAAAAAATCGTTCGGAATTGTAAAATGGTGCAAGATGTTCCGAATTCTGAGAAAAATGAAGGTAAGCTACAGGGAGAGACTGGTAATATACAATATGTACAAGGACCAAGACAGGAGGATAATAAGAGCGGACGACCAAGAACGAAGCGCTCGGATTAAAAGGGTTGTAAGACAAGGATGTAGTCTTTCCCTCCTACTGTTCAACCTTTACATCGAAGAAACAATGATGGAAATAAAACAAAAGGTTTCAGGATTGGGGTTAAAATTCAAAGTGAAAAAATATTAATGATACGATTCGCTGATGACATTGCTATGCTGTGTGAAAGTGAAGAAGAATTACATGATCTGCTGAATGGAATAAACATTCTAATGAGTACAAAATACGGACTGAGAGTAAATCGAAAAAGACCGACTGCAACGAGAAGCAGCGGAAATGAGAACAGCGACAAACGTAACATCAGGACTGATGATCGCGAGCTAGATGAAGTTAAGGGATTCTACCACCTAGGCAGCAAAATAACCAATGACGGAGAGAGCAAGGAGGACATCAAAAACAGACTAGCACTGGTAAGAAGGACATTCCTAGCCCAGAGAGGTCTACCAATATCAAACACTGGTCTGATTTTGAAAAATTAATTTCTGAGGACGAACGTTTGGAGTGCAGCATTGTTTGGTGGTGAATCATGGGCTGTGGGAATACTGGAACAGAAGAGAATTAAGTATTTGTGATATAGTGCTATAGGCAAATGTTGAAAATTAGGTGCATTGATAAGGCAAGGAGTGAGGAAGTTCTGCATAGAATCGGAGAGGAAATGAATATGTGGAAAATACTTAACAAGCAAGGGACAGGACAGGATGATAGGACATCTGTTAAGATATTAGGGAATGACTTCCGTGGTACTGGAAGGAGCTATATGGGGCAAAAGCTGTAGACGAAGACAGAAATTTAAATACATCCAGAAAATGACTGAGATCGTAAGTTGCAAGATCTACTCCAAGAAGAAAAGGTTGGTACAGGAGAGGAATTCGTGGCGTTCTGCGTCAAACCATTCAGAAGCCTGGACTCAGGAAAATTGGGAGGAAGCTATTTGCTCATATGAGTCTTGTTTCACCCTGTTTCCAACTTCTGGCAGAGTTTACGTCCTGAGGGTGATCAGGTTGAGATTCCGATGAGCATATGTGGAGCCTTATATTGGTATTTTGTGGGCTCCTTGGTTACTTTCTGAGTACGCATTTCTGCAAAGGATTATGAGACCATTTTAATTTATAGTATTCCTAAGTGTCCAACCAGGTCATGTCGTAATTACTCCACGACATTTCTGCTAACAGATACCTCGCCATCTTCAGGTCGTCCATCATAAATGCTGCACTACTCCTCTTGGTATCCAATATATGCTAGTCATTACCCCCTCCACCACCTCACTCTGCACAGTGTCAGCGCCCTATGTATCCTAGCAATTATCTTCCTCCAGCACCTCGCTCCACTCGCTATTGGCATCCTATATATGCTGACCATTATCCCCTCCACCAACTCACTCCACCTTCTGTTGGCGTCCTATAACTGTTAGCCATTATCCCCCTACAACACCTTACTCTGCTTGCTGTCGGCGTCCTACATGTGCTAGCTATTGCCACCTCCACCACCTCACACCACTCGCTCTTGGCATCCTATATATGCCGACAATTATCCCCTTCACCACCTCAATCCTCTATGCTAGATGTTGCCCCCCTGCACGTCGTCACTCCACTCACTGTCGGCATCCTGTATAATGCTGGCAATTATCCCTGAAACCACCTCACTTCACTCGCTGTTGGCGTCCTATACATGCTACCCTACTACACCGTCTGGCTCCACTCGCTGTTGGTGTCCTATTTATTCTAGCCATGACCCGCATCCACTGTCTCGTTCCACTTGCTGTCGGCATCCTATATATGCTGGCCATTATCCCTCTCCACCACCTCGCTCCACTCGCTAATGGCGTCATATATATGCTATATATGCAGATGTAGAAATGTGTTAGTATCAGTGGGCCTTTAGAGCCTGAGAAGAAGGTTTAAGCAGACTGCACAGCTTCCTCCCTCATTGTTGCCTGTCGACGCACAGTTCCTAGAACAAGTGCTACGAGAATGCAATGGAAGCGGAAGGGTGCAACAGAGGCTTGGCAGTGTTAGTGGCAACTGGTGGCTGGATGGTCTTCCAGACACCGCCAGTGCCTCGCGGGATCCAATTTTTACACCCCCTCTGTCTGCTGTGTGTATGTAGAGTAAAACATGTTGTAATGTGGGCTTCGGCTTGGTTACCTTGGAGACGAAAATCTCGGGAAAACAGAGCTCGACCGCTATTAGTGGCACAAATATATTTTAAATACTTTTTATTACAATAACCGACTCACTTGGCAGTGTAACATTAACAGCACAAATGAATAATGCGTACTGAAACTGGAGAGACCACGTTTAACCTCTGACGTCTCATGCTAATTGAGTGGCTCCACACTTCAAGCTGGTTAGGGAATTCTGACACCATCTCACTCTAAAACACACACATAAATCCCCTTTGAAATACAAACATTAATAATGAATAACATTAATACGCTATACACTGTAATTGCTGAAAAGAATCTCTTCTTATAAAAACAACCAAATTTGACTTGAATGTGATCAACACCAAAGAATTTGTATAACGCATGTGTGCTTACAACAGTGAACAAGATACACACCTCAAACCAATTATCAATATATTAAGAAAGTTAAAACATTAGTAGCAAAGGTATCCCAAATGTGGCGAATGGATATGCACACAAACAAGAGCCAGATTCTTCAAGTTTGTCAGTCAGTTTGATATCATACTTGAAACCCATGTAATTTTAGTAAAAACAGATGCAGTCACACTGGATATAGACGGCACAATCTGAATTAGTCGAAGACTCTAGACCCAACAATTGAATAACGAACGAATGAGCATCCAAGCAACCATTAGGACGAATGCTTTAAGCTAGTAAAAGTTCAAGTTCTTTAACAACTGGCCTAAATCCAAACACAGCTAACACGAACACCCACTTTGCTGCATTAACAATAGTTGAGGCATGCTGTACACCGAGTTACTGTGCCAAGTAAAGATACCAGCCCTCGTCAAGACACACAGCCAGGGAGCAGAATTTAATCAAAAAAATTTTAAGAGTTACTCTGCTCGCACAGTAGTTCAGACGAAAAACAAGCGTGGAACATATTTGAGAACTTATATGAAACACAAAATGTAAAGGGGAACAGCTCTTAAAAACATAAACCAGAAATTGACTCTAAGAGAGGCTTAGCTACAATGTATAGAAATATACCAATTTAAAGTACGTTCTTTGGCCCTGGGAAACCAAACCAATCAATTTAACAGCTCATGCATCAAACTGGTTGACAAGAATAATATACAGAAGAACTGAAAAGGTAATTGAGGATGTGCTACATCACGGTCAGTTTTTAGGAAAGGTGAAGGCACGAGAGGAGCAATTCTGACGTTGCATTTGATAATGGAAGCAAGACTAAGAAAAATCAAGACATGTTAATAGAATTTGATGTTCCTAATTCCGAGAAAAATAGGGGTAAGCTATAGGGAGAGACGGGTAATATACAGTATGTACAAGGGCCAAGAGGGAATGATACGAGTAGACGAACGAGAACGAAGATTTCGGATTAAATAGGGTGTAAGACAAGGATGTACTCTTTTGGTCCTACTGTCCAATCTGTACATCGAAGAAGCAATGAGGAAATAAAAGACAGGATAAGGAGTAGAATTGAAATTGAGGATGAAAGGATATCAATGATATGATTCGCTGATGACATTGCTGCCTTGAGTAAAAGTGAAAAAGAATTACATGCTGAATGGAATGAGCAATCAAATGAGCACAGAATACGGATTGAGGGAAAATCGAAGAAAGACGAAAGTAGTGAGAAGTAGCAGAAATAAAAACAGCTAGAAACTCAACATCAAGACTGATGATCACGAAGCAGATGGAGTTAAGGAATTCTGCTGTCCGGGCAGTAAAATAACCAATGATGGACAGAGCAAGGAGGAAATAAAAAGCAGATTGGCAGTGGCAGAAAGGTCATTCCTAGCCAAGAGAAGTGTACTGGTATCAAACATAGGCCTTAATTTGAAGAAGAAATTTCTAGAGTACGGTGGGAAAACCGAAACAGAAGGGAATCGAAGCATTTGAGATGTGGTGCTACAGACGAATGTTGAAAATTAGGTGGACTGATATGGTAAGGAACGAAGAAGTTCTGCGATGAATCGGAGAGCAAAAGAATATATGTGGAAAACGCGGAAAACGAGAAGGAACAAGATGATAGGACATCTGTTAAGACATGAGGGAATGACTTCCGTCGTACTAAAGGGAGCTGTAAAGGACAAACACTGTAGGGGAAGATAGATATTGGAATATATAATATATCGAGCAAATAATTGAGGACGTTGGTTGCGAGTGCTTCTATGAGATGAAGAGGGTGCACAGGATAGGAATTAGTGTCGGGCTGCATCAAACCTGCCAGAAGCCTGATGACCTAAAAAAAAAAAAAAAAAAAAAAAAAAAAAAAAAAAAAAAAAAAAAAAAAAGAGGACCAGAGTCGTGAAGTTGAAAGAACTAGTCGGGCGGCAAACTTAAAAAAAAAGGAGGACCAGAGTCGTGTAGTTGAAAGAACTAGTCGGGCGGCAAACTTTCTTGCCCCAAGAAGAACCAGGAAAGTTCCAAAACGTGCTCACTCATAATAAGAATCTGGCAAGCTGCTAGAAAACGTAATTTGATGTCAGTGTGAGAGCTACCTTTGCCCAGCGGTAAGACCCCCACTGTGCTAACAGGTGTCTACAAGATCACGACTACAGCAGTAAATGGCAGGTGGCTTACTGCAAGCAGCTGGTCTCAATCTCAACGGTTCAATTCGCCACGGCCCACGCACCTCGTGTGCACCAGAAAGGTTTGCGTCTACAAACCACAGATCCAGAATACGAGGCCAACACTGAGTGTAACTGTTCAATTTGGGCTCTGCTCCTCTCCAAAGTTCACTGTCCCACTGCCGAACATGCAGAGAGCGGGCCCCCTGCCAGCATGGCGTATCAGGCCACCAGCCACGCACTCCGGCTTAGGATGCGAACACATGAGAGCAAGAGGCGACTTGTCGATTCACGGCACGGCACACATGTGTTCAAATGTGAGAATGCTCCCTAGGGTTTGCATACTGAGTATCTGAGGGGGGACGTGGGTTGAAAAACAGGAAGGAAGATTAAAGTTTAACGTCCCGTCGAGATCGAAGTCATTAGAGGTAGGACACGAGCTCAAATCTCCAAACGACGGACAACCTAATTAAACATGTACATTTTGAAGGAACCCGTAACACCATGCCTTAGACATTACATACTTTTTGTTGATTCATTCAGCTTTCTGTTTTGTTCAACATACCATTGTTGGATTTCTGTAATTACTGTACGATTAACTCCATACTGTAATGAAGTATGATCTCTGTAATGATCTTGTCTTCCTCATACAATGTCTTTGGTTATCTTTAAAATTAAATAATTTTATTTAAATACATTTGTTTAGAAATGTCAATATGTGCAAAGGTTCTGTTTTGTTTAAAATATCTGTTCTCTGTTATGTACACTGCTGACCTTCACTTAGGGTTCTTAGTTATTTTGTATGCAAAAGGTGTTGCGGTTCCCCTCGGGAACGGAACTGTGAAGGGCGCGCAAATTGTGGTTGGCCTCCGTAGAAAACGGGTAAACAAAAGTCAGTCGGGGACGAGATACCAATTTTTTCACTGCCCATGTAAAAGTTGTATATTGTGCTGCTTCCGAGAGAGGCTTTTCCTGCCGCTTACCAATGCCTCGGATGGATGGATAAATAGCTGGAGCTATTCTGGAATTGGTATCTATCATGGCCACCAAGAAGGGACAGAGTCCAGCAATTCTGCCTGCAAATCCACCTACCAATATGTAGCTGCCACCATATTGCGCAATCATTATAATGGAGAACTATAGTAATATACAGTGAAGGATCAGCTCATTGGATGTTTGAGTGTGCTTAAATATAAGGTAAATTATAACTGAATTCATGTACCTACCTTGATTTTTTCCCTATCACAACAAATCTCAGGTTCCTCTCCATTTGAACTATGATTACCGAGAGTCCTAGTGTGTGGAAAAAATGAAAACCTCAAAGCCAAATAGTTAATTAAATAATGTTGTTTGATCTTTGATAAGAACAGAGTATTCTGATTTACTGTGGATTTAGTGAAATTGTGGGAGGTAGTAAATGCAATCTTGTGAAAGCCTCCCAGTGATGGAAACAAACCAATTTAAAGTTTTTTAGAGTATCAAAGTCACTTCTTTAATCATTTACTTGAAAGTAGAAGACTGGGGTAATAAAGACAATTTGCTGTTCCTTTTAAAAATTAAAATTCTTAAAACTGAGGTTTATTAAATTTTGCTTAGTTAATGATCATAGTGCTGCCTGTAGTACATTTTAAAAGGTGAGTCAGTTTCTTGTAAATTTGTCAAAACTGTGTCTCACCGCAGTAAAAGTGGTGAATTGCAGTTGTGGAAAGTTGGATGCTTGCTAAGCACTTGTTTCTTTTAGGTATTGAAAGTGCACATTAATGGTGCAATAAGATTCTCAGGTTATCCTTTACCACTATTTATGAAAACAATAATTTCTTTATTCAAAAGACAGTGAGAAGTAACCTGTTAGTGAATTCCATTTAACTTTCATTCTAAACAGAATAGTATTTAGTTGAGAGATATTTAACCTGTGACTACTTCATAATTTTTCATTGAACTACATTTATAATTTTATGTCAGCTAGGAAAATGTTTGAACAATAATACTGAACCTATGTCCAATTAATGATTCAGCAGTGAATTTCAATAGTAATTTTATAAAGACGATTCAGTTTGAATAAGCCCCGAAAGTAATAGTGTGTTTCGTTATCTATTATATTTATGCAAATAGTTTATTTTGCTCTGACAGCTCAAATTTTACCGTGAACATATGCAGGTGTCAGAGTTAATTGCATTCGCGTGTAGCAAAGTATAGGTTGTGTTTGCCCGTTAAGGTTACTCATACTTAATTTCTTAAACAGGAATATCAATTATTCTCTTGCCTAATTAGGCAGGCGTCCGTTTTCCTTGTTCTTTGAGCAGTGTAGATAGGCAAAAATATTGTTTGTTACTGTTTAAAAATTTACGCAATTCTTTCACTTCCGATAAGCCACCTCCGTTAGGTACAACACGGTCAACGTAACAAAATTCCTCTCAGAGGGTAACACTGCTCTGTTGCGTTATACCATAACTGTTTTAACAAGATAGTTTTATTTCACAACCTTCCTTCAATTTTAAGGTTATGGTACAGCAGTGTTATAAACCATGTTGACATTACCTGGAGCGATAATCTAAACCTGCATATCCTGACATGGAATTGAATCGTCATCAGGCTGTATATGAATCCAGTGTGTGGGAGTTCGGTACTAGCCCAGTATTTGCCTAACTGGATGTAGAAAACCATTAAGAATCAAACAACTTACGGGAACTCAGCCAGAGAGTATTAACAGCGACAGCCGATATTTCGGCGGGAGCACACCCCGCCGTTTTCAAGGCAAATTGCAAAGGACAGGCGATGTACAGGAAAATTTAAAACCTCTGTTCTCGGACTAATGCAGGAAAGATAAAACACACACACTGAAGACTAGTGGCACCAAAGATAAGCAAAGTCAGAGATATCGATATTGAGACTACGAAATACCAGGTGAGGTAACATTGACTCAGGTCGTTCTATTTTTTGACAAGAGAGAGAGCACGATTTCAAACAGAGTTTAAACAAAAACCTCCATACCTGTTTACAAGATTGCTAGCAAATATAATCTCAACTGCCTCCTTAATAACACTGTCGAAATAACTGGACATGCACGCCAATATCTCGGTGTTTTTGTATAACATAGGGGTGACCAGTATCCAAGCAATGTTCGGCAATAGCAGATCCACTTGGCTGCTGCAATCGTGTGTGTCGTTAATGCTCAGTACATTGTCGTCCACGGTCCTGATTGACCAAAATACGCCATGGGACAGCTACAACGAATAAGATATACACCCTCCTTACGCAAACCAAAATCATCCTTAACGGAAAGCAAAAACACACTAATTTAAAATGAAGGTAGGAAAACACATTTCATACCGTATTCCCGTAAAATTCGACCGATCTTGTTGGAAGTGCTTCCTACGTAAGGCAAAGAGGCAGTAGACTTAGGTGTCGACTCAGTTTTATCATCAATCACCCAATGCACAATTGGTCGAACGCACGTTTAATCTGTCTTTCACTATAACCATTTTGCCGAAACGCAGCTTCAAGATGAGACAGATCAGCTGGCAAAGTATCAGTGTCGGAAATGACATGTACCCTGTGCGCCAAAGTATGAAGTACCCATTCATGCTGAGCCGGTTGGTGACAACTATTAGCACGTAATTACAAATCGGAGTGAGTAAGTTTCCTGTAAACTGCATGTGCCAATGATCCATCATCTTTCCTCCTAACCAAGACGTCAAGAAGGGGAAGACAACCATCCTCCTCCACCTGCATCGTAAAACGAATGTTAGGGAGTATCGAATTCAGATGTTCTAGAAAGACATTCAAATTCTCCCTACCATGAGGCCAAACAACAAAGATATCATCAACATATCTGAAGAAACAGGTGGGTTTCAAAGACGCCGATTCCAATGCACGTTCCTCGAAGTCTTCCATAAACAAATTTGTGATCACAAGATACAATGGACTACCCACTGCAACTCCACCTGTCTGTTCGTAATAGCAGGCCATTGTGGCCGGGCGGTTCTAGGCGCTTCAGTCCGGAACCGCGCTGCTGCTACGGTCGCAGGTTCGAATCCTGCCTCGGACATGGATGTGTGTGATGTCCTCAAGTTAGGTTAAGTCGTTTCTAAGTCTAGGGGACTGATGACCACAGATGTTAAGTCCCATAGTGCTTAGAGCCATTTTCTTTGTTAGTAATACTAGTCATTGAATAAAAAGTAGGTGGATATCAACGCATGCCGAAAGAAATTAGTTAATTCGGTACCTAACCTAACCTCAATTAACTGCAACGAATCAGACACAGGAACACGGGTGAAGAGAGATACCACATCAAAACTTACTAAAATATCAGAGTCATTCAACCGCAGTTGCCCCAAATGATGTAAGAAATCAGCTGAGTGCCTGATACGATGTTCACACCGACCAGCTTGTGGACTCAACAGAGAAGCATGATGTTTGACTACACGATATGTAGGCTCTCCGATATTACTCACTATAGGACGGAAAGGAACCCCTTCCTTGTGTACCTACGGAAGGCCATATAACCTAGGGGGAGCAGCACTATAGGTGTTAACACTCTTGATAGTGTCCTGCGACAAACCATTTTTCTTCAGGAGGTTGTTGGTTTTTCTCTCAACAGTTTTTGCGGGGTAATCATCGATCTGCGATACGCTGAGTCAAATAATAAACGTTGCATCTTTTGTACCCGATTCTGTTCGTTTAAAACAACCGTGGCATTGCCCTTGTCTGCAGATAAAATAACAATACCAGAATTAACTTTGGGAGAGCGTAAAGCAGCCCTCTCTGCTGCTGTTACATTACTCTTGGCGGACGAGCCCTAGTCAACGCAAGGCATGCATCCCTCCGAACCTGCTCTGCAGCGTCATGAGGTAGTTTGCAAACTGCCTGTTAAATTCAATTAATAAAATCAACTACCGGCAAACTCTTCGATGTGAGTGCAATATTTAAAACCTTCCCAAGCACGATTAAGGCTGCATCGTCAAAAGATTCGTCTGTGAGATTTATCACAGAACGTCGAGATATAATATCAGACTCCGAGCGATGAAACCGTCCAAACTTTGCCAAATGCTGGGCAGTAATAGAATCGTATTCCCAGTCTACTTGAGTCCATGAGGCACCGTCCAACCAATCACAAGCGAAATCAGACAATTTCGAAGCAACTGTTAAATGGAAACGAAACAATTCTTTGGAAACTGTATCCAAAAGTCGACGAGTAAAGCGAATCCTTTCACGAACAAAAGCCAAGCCAGCACGTTGCTTGATGCGATTGGCTGCAGGAGAGTTAATATGGTGCACAAGTTGGCAAATGTTGGGACATGATTTTCATCACGACATCCCAATCAAAACGACAAAGCACCTTGCAGTCTAACTCGATAGCTACGAAGCTTATCCAACTTTCGTAAACACCGATACATTTCCTCGCCGTAGAGGTAAACAACGTGAGACGTGAGTTTCTCCTGGCGTATACAATTTTCAAACAATTTCCGGGGATTCAGGCAGATAGTATTAACGGCGACAGCTGATTTTTAGGGGAAGAGCACAACCTGCCATTTTCAAGGCAAACTGAAACGGACAGGCGATGTAAAGGTATGTTTAAAACCTCGGTTCTCGGACTAATGCAGGAAACATAACACACACACACTGAACACTAGTGACACTAAGGATGACAAAAGTCAGTACTGAGCATAAACGGCACACACGATTACAGCAGTCAAGTAGATCTGCTATTGCCGAACATTGCTTGGTTACTGGTCACCACTATGTTATACAACAACACCGAGGTATTGGCATCCGCGTTCAGCTATTGGGACAGTGTTATTAAGGAGGCAGTTGAGATTAAATTAGCGAGTAACCTTGTAAATAGGTATGGAGGGTGTTGTTTAAACTCTGTTTGGAATCCTGCTCCCACCCTTGTCAAAAAACAAAGAGACAGAGTCAATGTTACCTCACCTGGTATTTCGTAGTCTCACTATATCTCTGACTTTGGTCATCTTTGGTGGCACTAGTGTTCAGCATGGTGTGTTACCTCTCCTGCATTAGTCCGAGAACCAAGATTTTAAATTTGCGTACATGTCCTGTCCGTTGCAGTTTGCCTTGAAAATGGCGGGGTGTACTCCTTCCGAAATATCGGCGGTCGCTGTTAATACTACCCGGCTGAATTCCCGTAAGCTGTTTGAAAATTGTATACGCCAGGAGCAACTCAGGTCTAACCATCAAGAAGCCGCATCCCAGTTGGCCTCAGCACCGGCCACTGCCTGATGCCAGCGAGTCTCCCTGTTTTCTGAATGCAAGTTCTTCTATGCGCTCGATTATCCAGGTAGGTGCATGCTTTCAAAGCAGAAACTACAAATATTCTTCAGACCATCCATGTGTCTATACGTAATGGTTGTAAAGGAAATATTAGGTTGGTTGGCTGGTTGATTTGGGGGCGAGGTGACCAAACAGCGAAATTTTTGGTCCCGTCGGATTAAGTAAAGATGGCCCTTTCAAAGGAACATCCCGCCATTTGCCACAAGCGATTTACGGAAGTCACCGAAAACATAAATCTGAATAGCCGGATACAGTTTGATCCTTCGTCCACCCGAATGCGAGTCCATTGTTCTAACCATTGCGCCAACTGGCTCGGTAAATATTAGTTGACGAAGAGATCGCACACATGAGTACAGGCAATCAATCTTTCTGTCGTAGCGGCCCCTTATTTAGAGGGTCCGCTCAACCGACATGCAAGATGGGTTGACGACCTCCTTGCAGGAGTGTGGAGAGGAGCATCTCCAGCGGATATAAACAATAACACGCTTTCCAAATAAACACGGAACTACTTTGCCAGACAATGTTCCACCAGTCGGAACTCATATGACTCATGTAGCCCTCAGCCGACCCGGCTTTATAAGCATGCCCGGATCGTCAAAACTCCAGTGTTTACGTATCGCAAGGAACAGCACTGGCCAGTACTTACGACGGCCATGGCATTTTACACACTCGCTGTAGAATTATAGTAGCACGTTGTATTTTGTAATTGATAGGGTAGCTTTTGGTCATGTTTTCCTGCATTGTCTTGTTTCCTTACGTGGTTTGTGACCACAAGAGTTGTGGGGTTTTCTTGTTGTTCTTGCATTTAAAACTTAGTGTATACCAAGAAGACGTTTTTCTTTAATTATAATAAAGAGTTGTGGGGTTTTCTTGTAGTTCTTGCATTTAAAACTTAGTGTATACCAAGAAGAAGTTTTTCTTTAATTATAATAATGAGTGTTCTTCTAATTGACTGTTAGTTCTTTCCTGTCGACCGAAGGACACTACAGTTATTGGCGACGAGGATAAAACTTTCATTTTCGAACTAAATGGTCTCCACTGAGGAACTTCTTCAGTCCTTCGTGGAAACTCTAAAGCAGATTCAAACAGCGCTGATGCGTTCAGAACTCCGCCCTCAGTCGCCAGCATTGCAAGAGATAGCTCATATACACTCCTGGAAATGGAAAAAACTACACGTTGACACCGGTGTGTCAGACCCACCATACTTGCTCCGGACACTGTGAGAGGGCTGTACAAGCAATGATCACACGCACGGCACTGCGGACACACCAGGAAGCGCGGTGTTGGCCGTCGAATGGCGCTAGATGCGCAGCATTTGTGCACAGCCGCCGTCAGTGTCAGCCAGTTTGCCGTGGCATACGTAGCTCCATCGCTGTCTTTAACACAGGTAGCATGCCGTGGCAGCGTGGACGTGAACCGTATGTGCAGCTGACGGACTTTGAGCGAGGGCGTATAGTGGGCATGCGGGAGGCCGGGTGGACGTACCGCCGAATTGCTCAACACGTGGGGCGTGAGGTCTCCACAGTACATCGATGTTGTCGCCAGTGGTCGGCGGAAGGTGCACCTAGGACCGGACCGCAGCGACGCACGGATGCACGCCAAGACCGTAGGATCCTACGCAGTGCCGTAGGGGACCGCACCGCCACTTCCCAGCAAATTAGGGACACTGTTGCTCCTGGGGTATCGGCGAGGACCATTCGCAACCGTCTCCATGAAGCTGGGCTACGGTCCCGCACACCGTTAGGCCGTCTTCCGCTCACGCCCCAACATCGTGCAGCCCGCCTCCAGTGGTGTCGCGACAGGCGTGAATGGAGGGACGAATGGAGACGTGTCGTCTTCAGCGATGAGAGTCGCTTCTGCCTTGGTGCCAATGATGGTCGTATGCGTGTTTGGTGCCGTGCAGGTGAGCGCCACAATCAGGACTGCATACGACCGAGGCACACAGGGCCAACACCCGGCGTCATGGTGTGGGGAGCGATCTCGTACACTGGCCGTACACCTCTGGTGATCGTCGAGGAGACACTGAATAGTGCACGGTACATCCAAACCGTCATCGAACCCATCGTTCTACCATTCCTAGACCGGCAAGGGAACTTGCTGTTCCAACAGGACAATGCACGTCCGCATGTATCCCGTGCCACCCAACGTGCTCTAGAAGGTGTAAGTCAACTACCCTGGCCAGCAAAATCTCCGGATCTGTCCCCCATTGAGCATGTTTGGGACTGGATGAAGCGTCGTCTCACGCGGTCTGCACGTCCAGCACGAACGCTGGTCCAACTGAGGCGCCAGGTGGAAATGGTATGGTAAGCTGTTCCACAGGACTACATCCAGCATCTCTACGATCGTCTCCATGGGAGAATAGCAGCCTGCATTGCTGCGAAAGGTGGATATACACTGTACTAGTGCCGACATTGTGCATGCTCTGTTGCCTGTGTCTATGTGCCTGTGGTTCTGTCAGTGTGATCATGTGATGTATCTGACCCCAGGAATGTGTCAATAAAGTTTCCCCTTCCTGGGACAATGAATTCACGGTGTTCTTATTTCAATTTCCAGGATTGTAGTTGATTCCACTGCAGGTACACTGAACACTTTGCACATGGCTGGACATACGCTTTTCATAGGTCGGTCGACCATGGTCGGTTTATATTGAACGTTTGGAACAACATATACTGGCACATAGGAAAATCGAAGGTTTCATTTTATTTATTTATTTTTTCAACAACTGAACTCTGAGGAGTCCCTGTCGCGATCTCTCCCTTAGCCAATGTTAAGGGCTGCCTTTTTGAGTACTTTGAAGCACAATACCTCTGCCTCCCAGACTTTCTATTCTTGTCGAAAGTCACCAGGTCAGACTTATCGGGAATGGATTACGACGCTCCAGGGTTTGCCTATGATTGTAAATTCCGGTGCGCCAACGTTCCCTGCATTCCTCTTTGTTGATTTGCGATATAGTGGTGTTTCACGCAGCAAACGAGGATCTTCGGGCTAATATTTTGAAGTTACAGAACCCGTCCCTCGACACCTGTCTGTTGATTATTTATGCGTCTCAACAGTCTCAACAGCTACAACCACTAGGTCTTGATCCAGCTGTTTTCTCAGCTCTTCAATTGCCTAGCGCCGCGTGGGAGTCTAGTCGATCCGTTGGTCCATCCCGTGACAGGAAGTCTTTTACGTGGCTCCCATCCTGTCCAGACTGCTTCCAGACTCACGAACAGTCGGAGTGCCCCCACCAGCGATCAAACTGCATGGCTTATATTCAAGAGGGCCATATCGCCATGGTGTGTCAGGCTTCGCCGAAACATAGAGTAGATGCCACACTTCCTGCGGACGCACAGGCTCGTTACGAATCGTCACCTCAGGACCTGGAAGCCTCGCATTCCACTGACGGCCAAGCATTCTCCATCAATCCCCAGTTAGGTGCCCGTTTTATTCTCTACCTTGGAGGTTGCGCATATTCGATTGGTCTTCCAAATTGACATGGCATCATCTGTTCCTGTTGTGGATGGTGCCACACACCAACGCTTGGGCTACCCGTCTCTGTCCCCCATACACTCGCGCCTTGCACATCAGTAATCACTCTATATCGGTCAACAGCGTTTCTTCCACACAAATCTCTTACAACGGTCGTTCCTTCACTGCTCAGTTTTGGTGGTCAGATCCCTTGTGCCACTATTCTTCTGCGTGTGGACATTTTTGGTCGCCTGGATTTATCAGTGCAGGAAACGGTACAGGCGGTGTCGATTCCTTCTTTAGATGTCCTCCTCGCCCCGTTGCTCAGTAAATACAGAACATTGTTCTCATCAATAAAACGTTCTTGGATTTCAGGCCGCGTCACTTCGAATAAAATCTTTGAGCTTTCGATGACCATCTCTGCCATTGTCGTCAGGAGTTCACTGACTTCCGGGGCTGCTATTTTTTCTCGTTTTTATAGGCCTGATGACATAATCAGCAGCCAATCAGATATACCCAATGAGAATCGCCTGCGTAAGTCGACCTGTGCAACCAGCGGACCTATTGCCCACGTGTCACATTGGGTCTATCTGACTGGCTGCTGATGATGTCAACATGCCTATATAAGCGTGAAACCGTAGCAGCCCCGGAAGTCAGTGAACTCTTGAGACGATGGCGGAGATGGTCATCGAAAGCTCGAGGATTTTATTCGAATTGACGCGGCTTGAAAAACGGAGAACGTTTTATTCGTGTATGCCATCACAAAAGACTCCGAGGACACATTGTTCTCATCCTCCGCACCAGAGGTGAAGGGTTTCACTGCACATATTCAGATTCTTCCCCTCAGCTGTTCCTCGTTTTTTAAGGCCGCCCGCCCGGTCCCCTTTGCTCTCCGAGACAGGCTCCAGGGGGAAATTTGCGGCTTACGAGACGAAGGCATCTTTCCTCCCGTCGCGCACAGTTGCTGGGTGACGCCTGTCCCGATAGTCTAGAAGCCAAACGGTGCTTCACACATCTGTGGCGTTGTGGTCAATTCTCAGTCCGTCATCGATGCATATACTGTCACATCGGTGGATGCCATACTCACTTGTCTTAAGGACTCGACCGTTTCCGCCGAAACTGATACGCGCGATGCATATTTGCATCTGCTGTATGACGAGGATTCGCAGCAGATCCTATTCATCAGCACCCTGTGTAGCCTTTTCCGGTACAACCGCCTCCCGCCATTTTCCAACATTATTTGGAATGTCTCACAAGCCAGGTGCCCTGTGGGACCAGTTATATGGACGATGTCATCGTGGCTGGCTTGTCCGCAGTGGACCTTGCAGACAAGCTGGATTAGCTGTTTCAGGTTTTTTCTGATGCTAACCTGCGTTGCTGGAAGAAAAGTGTGAGGTTTTTGCACCAGGGGTCAGTTATCTCAGGTCCATGATTGATGCCCAAGGCCTCCACACCTCTGAGGAATATGTTGAGGTGATTCAAAACCTGCTTCCTCCCATCAACGTGAAGCAACTGCAGTCTGTCCCCAGTCATATCAGCTATTATCGGCGTTTTATATCCCATGTCGTCGAGGGCAAATCAACTGTTATAGGCGTTTTATACCCCACATTGCCGAGATTTCGGCGCCACTGACTGGGTTATTGGGCAACGATGCACGTTGGGTTTGGGACACAGAGTGTGAGCAGGCATTCACACGTCTCAAGTCAGCCACCTCCCGCTCTCCTTGTCTGGCCGCTTACCATCCTTCCCTGCCCCTCATTGTCACCGTCGGTGCCTGGGTGCGGTCCTCTCACAAGTGGTCGACGGAGTTGAGATGCTGGTGGCTTCTGCGTCCAAAAAATTGACTGACACTCAAACCAAATACTGTCAAACTGAGAAAGAAGCTTTGTGCTGGTTTTTGCCCGGAATAAATTCTACGATTTCGTGTATGGTCGTCATTTCAGTATGCAGACCGATCCCTTGGTTTCTTTGTTTCACCCAGGTGCTGCAGTGCACACCCGTATGGCGCTTGCCTCCAGCGTTGGACACTATTCCTGGCGACGTTCGACTTTGATGTTGACCATCGCATCTCTGAATGGCACGCTAACGCCGATTTTCTGTCCCGGCTGCCTGCTGGGGCGGACCGTGAGTTTGACGCTTCCCCCTTGGTTTGCTTCCATGTGGAACTGGATGTGGACGCAGCTCTGGACGCGCTTCCATCGGATGTCGATGCGATCCGGTAGGCCACAGCTCAGGATCAGACTCTACAAGCTCTCAGACGCCATATCACTGCAGATTGGCCGAGCAGCTGTCGTAGCATCCACGATGCAGAGGTCCAAAATTTTTGTGAACATCAGCACAGTCTGTTTTTCCTCAGTGGCGTCATCCTTTTGCATAGTTATTACGAAGTTCCCCGGGTGGTCATACCACATGTGTTGCACCGAGATGTCCTCGACCTTTTCCATGCTGGCCTTAGGGGCAACATCCTCATCAAACAGCTAGCCTTCTGACACTTTTATTGGCGCGGATTCGATATAGACATTGCCTCCCTCGTCTCAGCCTGCACCCTATGCCAAACACGTCAGGCAGCACCCTCGTACCAGTATTTTTCGTGGCCGGATGCAGCTGCTCCTTGGGAATGTCTCCGTTTGGATTTTGCTGGGCTGTTTCATCGTTTCATGGTTCTTCATTTGAATTTTACTGGGCTGTTTCATGGTGTCATCGTTTCATGGTTCCCAGTGGCTCATACTGAAAGACTCCAGGTCAGGATACCCTTATGTCTCCCACATGATGAATACCACTTCTGCTGAGCCCATCAAAATTCTATAGCGCCTTTTTGCCGTCAAAGGACTTCCCAAGACGATTGTTACAGATAATTGTCCACAGTTTACTTCGACCAAGCTTAAGCAATTCTATACTGCCACTGCAGTTTCCCTCGTCCAGACTGCCCCTTTTCACTCTGTGTCAAACGCCCAGGCAGAACGTTTTGTAAGGCCCAGCTTGATAAGCTGCTGAGCCATCACCAACTGGAGGAGGCCTTGGTTGTTTTTTGGGTACATACCGCACCACCGCCCACGCCAGTGAAAGTCCAGTGGAGATACTTCATGGTCGTCCATTCCGCTCTTCTTTCGTTATCCTGGTTGCTGAGGCTTCTCACCCTCCATCCCGTATGTTGGCTCACTCCTTTCACGTTGGGCAGGAGCTCTGGTCATAGATCCATGGGTGCACTGCGCACCTGCAGTCATCATCAGGCTCTGCAGCCAGGCGATGGCGTGTCTCTGGTGGGCCGACGGTTCCGCCGCCTGCCAGCACCTCAACCACGTGTGCCCCCATCTGGTGGACCACAATGCCCCTGTGGAGCTGCCAGTGCCTATCAGCATCTGCCCTATCACCATGCGCCCTGTGGCGGAATGTCTGCCTCACCCTCAGCCGCAGACTCCACCGCCAGCTGTCAATGCTGCATCGCCGCCTCCACCTCTGCTGGCCACGAACTCATGAATGTCGACCAGAACGCCCCTTCTCCTAAGGACGTTTTTGGTGCATGCATTTTTTCCCAAGGGAATAAATGTCGTAACGGCCCCTTATTTAGAGCCTCCAGACAACCGACACGCAAGATGGGTCGCCAGTGGATATAGACAATAGCACACTTTCCAAATAAACACGGAAGTACGTCACCAGACTATATGTGACAGTGTTCCACCAATAGAAACTCATAAGACTCATGTAGCACTCCACCGACCTGGCTTTATAAGTATGCCCGGACAGTTAGAACAGCAGTGTTTATCTACCGCTAGGAACAGCTCTGGTCATTACTTACGCCGGCCCTAGCGTTGTATACACTCGCCATAGCATTATAATAGCACATTGTATTTTGTAATTGATAGAGCAGATTTTCGTCAGTATTTTATTCCCTTGTCTTGTTTCCTTATCTGGTTTGCCACCACAAGAGTTGGGTTCTTGCGTTCTTGCGTTTAAAACTTAGTGCAAGCTAAGAACGCGTTTTCATTTAATTATAATAAAGTGTGTTTAAATTGTCTGCTACTTCTTTCCTACTGACCGCGTGACACTACACTTCCCACACTCCATGTATACATAGATGTACACTTAAAACTTCATACAACATTGTCAAATCACACTAATATGCATGTCAGATGTGCTTTAGAAGGTAGCCACATCTTATGGTTCCTTTCCATTAGACTCGCTTACGAAGTGCGGGAATAGTGACTCCTCAATGCCTTTGAGCACACCATGGCTAGTATTGTCTTCGCAGCCGCAACAGGACTGACGTGTAGGCATCCAAAATACACTGCAAGGTTATACAGTTAATGGAAGGAAGGAAGGCACTATAATTAAGGTAGTCAGGCAGGCCTGTCAGGTCCGGCCGACTGCTGTGTCATCATTAGCTGATGGCGTCATCGAGATGTGGGAGGATCATCGTGCCACTCTCCCGGCCACTGTCAGGTTACTAGGTTGGTGTCACTGCTCCTCGGTCATGTAGCTTGTCATTTGGCGTCAGGAGCCTCAGTAGACCCCATTCCAGCCCTCTCAGAAAGGGAAATGTCCCTGACACTATCAGGTGCCAAGTGTGGCTGTCAGCCATGCAGAGCACTCACATACAGAAGCGGACACCTAAACCCTTTGTTGTACCTTTTAAGTACACTTCAACGTATAATTGACATCTATCTAAAAACGACTACCAATATTCTTCACTGAAGATGCTCAATATCCTCAGCTTCTTCTATCCGATAAGTGACCCACACATTTCAGAAATGTCTTAAGATGGTGTGCACAGACGTTTTGTAACCAGTGCCCTGTGAAAACTGAGCACTCACATACAGAAGCGGATACCTAAACCCTTTGTTAGTTCTCTTACCTTTTAAGTACACTTCAATGTATAATTGACATCTATCTAAAAGCGACTACCAATATTCTTCTTTGAAGATGCTCAATATCCTCAGCTTCTTCTATCTGATAAGTGCCCCACACATTTCAGAAATGTCTTAAGATGGTGTGCACAGACGTTTTGTAAGCAGTGCCCTGTGCAAACTGACTGCATCTTCCAAGGATCTTACCAATGAAGCAAAATCTGTCATATCCTACGTCTGTTACTGACCGGCTGTGATCATGTCCTTGCAAATTGTAACAATCAGGTTTTCTTATGTGTTGACTTACTCTAACTATGACTAATCGGTTTTGTAGCCATAGCGTATTGGGTTTTAGTAACGTTTTTTCTCCTTTTGTGACGTTCACAAAAACAGATTACCAGGCTTTCCACCACTTCGAATTTTTATGAAGATATGACTAAATATCTTTGCAGCCTTTTTCAGGTATTAATTCATAATACAGAAGTGTATCATCTGCGAAAAGACTGAAGTTACCATTAATATTGTCTGCCAGGTCATTAATTTACAATATGACCCCCAAGGGACCCCACACACTTCTCTGGGGCACAGCTAAAGCTTCTTCTACATACGTCGAACACTTTCCATCCGACAATATTTTGCATCCTCCCTACTACGACGAAATCCTCAATCCAGTCACGAATGTTGTTCGACAACATAAGTAACAGAACTTTTGTTAATGAACGTTATTGTAGTAGCCAGGCTTCCGAAAGTCAGGAAATACAGTTTTCATTCCACAGCCTTGATCGATGGTTTTCAAGACGTCATGTAAGAAAAGCGCTAATGCCCATGTTCCCATGTTCCTAAAAATTCATGCTAGCAGGCATGAAAAAGGTTACTCTATTTAAGATGTGTCATTCCATCTGAATTCAGACTGTGTTCTGTGACTCTGTAACAGATAGACATCAATGAAATTCAATGACAGATTTTTTTCTCACTTTTGCTACTCTTTGTGCCTATGAGTCTGGTCTCTGCTATTCTACAACTAATCGCCAGTCTTTGTTCGAGGGATCTATGGTTCAAATGACAGCTAACTCATCTACCACTCTGTATAGAAGCTGACAGGGATTCCATCGGCGACTGAACTCTTGTTTAACATCTATATAACTCATCTCTTCGGCTATCCCAGAGCGCAACTGATGAAATACTTATCTAAATTCCCCATACGGCCGTCAAACGCTTTCGATTCAGCTCTCTGTCCACAGCAGTACAATTTGTTGCACACCTATTGTTCTGTTAGACTTTTTTTACAATAACTGCACGCCAGAGCGTAACAGAGTGAGACTAACGTTCACCCAATCCATATATATATATATATATATATATATATATATATATATATATATATATATATATATATATATAGCCTAATTACTCTTAATGGCATTTAGAAACACATGTTGAAATTACTTTAATTGAATCTATGTCATAACTTCGTAAAATAACAGTGAACAATTATATGTGTTGAAAACAGATGACACTATTTATCTTCAGTACAAATTGAAACATTAATTTTTGTAAAATAAAATGAATTGTCATAAGAAACAACTAGAATTGGAGAGGAGTGAAATTATACTTTAATTTTGTTTGGAACCGAGGTTTTGTAAAATGAATTATTAAAAACATTAAAATGAATATTTTGATTTGAAGAAGACCAAGCTTATTAAATTTTGCTACGAACATTGTGGTTACATTTTGTCACATGCACAGTGGTTCAAATGGTTCAAATGGCTCTGAGCACTATGGAACTTAACTGCTGAGGTCATCAGTCCGCTACAACTTAGAACTACTTAAACCTAACTATCCGAAGGACATCACACATATCCATGCCAGGGGCAGGATTCGAACCTGTGACCCTAACGGTCGCGCGGTTCAAGACTGAAGTGCCTAGAACTGCCCAGCCACTGCACAGTGGTGTGTTCCAATAATTTTGTAATGTCTGTTTGTAACTGCAACTAAATGAAAAAGGTTTTTTCACTAATGAATGTACTGGTTCTCATTGTTAAAACATATTTATACTTCTTGGAGGGTACACCCGCCACAATAGTACAGTACCATAAAGCGCAAGTGTGGTGTAGTAAACTCCATCTGCCAAACGAGTGTGTAGTGTAATCCGCCACTCAAGTGTATTATATTCTCTAGCGATACTAATAAGTTCAGGAAAATATATTGTGAATAAATCCCAAAAAGTGAACTGAAAATGGATTTTGAATGTTTATTACAGTAAGGTACTATCCACGAAGTGCAAAAATTAAAAAGTTAGCACATTTCCAACAATAAGAAATCAGGGTACATAGCATTTAAGTAACAACTATAAACGTATTGTTTCATTTTCTAATTTTTTTATTTATGTATTGATTAATTCATCTGTAGAATATTCCCATTTTATAGATAAAGTTAGGTCATACCCAATTCCTACCCCCATGAACCATGGACCTGGCCGTTGGTGGGTAGGCTTGTGTGCCTCAGCGATACAGATGGCCGTACCGTAGGTGCAACCACAACGGAGGGGTATCTGCTGAGAGGCCAGACAAACCTGTGGTTCCTGAAGAGGGGCAGCAGCCTTTTCAGTAGCAGCAGGGGCAACAGTCTGGATGATTGACTGATCTGGCCTTGAAACACTAACCAAAACGGCCTTGCTGTGCTGGTACTGAGAACGGCTGAAAACAAGGGGAAACTACAGCCGTAATTTTTCCCGAGGGCATGCAGCTTTACTGTATGGTTAAATGATGGTGGCGTCCTCTTGGGTAAAATATTCCGGAGGTAAAATAGTCCCTCATTCGGATCTCCGGGCGGGGACTACTCAAGAGGACGTCGTTATCAGGAGAAAGAAAACTGGCGTTCTACGTATCGGAGCGTGGAATGTCAGATCCCTTAATCGGGCAGGTAGGTTAGAAAATTTAAAAAGGGAAATGGATAGGTTGAAGGTAGATATAGTGGGAATTAGTGAAGTTCGGTGACAGGAGGAACAAGACATTTGGCCCGGTGAATACAGGGTTATAAATACAAAATCGAATAGGGGTAATGCAGTAGTAGGTTTAATAATGAATAAAAAATAGGAGTACGGGTAAGCTACTACAAACAGCATAGTGACCGCATTATTGTGGCCAAGATAGACACAAAGGCCATGTCTACTACAGTAGTACAAGTTTATATGCCAACTAGCTCTGCAAATGATGAAGAAATTGATGAAATGTATGATGAGATAAAAGAAATTATTCAGGTAGTCAAGGGAGACGAAAATTTAATAGTCATGGGTGACTGGAATTCAAGAGTAGGAAAAGGGAGAGAAGGAAACATAGTGGGTGAATATGGTTTGGGGGAGAGAAATGAAAGAGGAAGCCGCCTGGTAGAATTTTGCACAGAGCACAACGTAATTATAGCTAACACTTGGTTCAAGAATCATAAAAGAAGGTTGTATACGTGGAAGAATCCTGGAGATACTAGAAGATATCAGCTATATTATATAATAGTAAGACAGAGATTTAGGCAGCAGGTTTTAAATTGTAAGACATTTCCGGGGGCAGATGTGGACTCTGACCACAATCTATTGGTTATGAACTGTAGATTAAAACTGAAGAAACGGCAAAAAGGTGGGAATTTAAGGAGATGGGACCTGGATAAACTGACTATACCAGAAGTTGTACAGAGTTTCAGGGAGAGCATAAGGGAACAACTGACAGCAATGGGGGAAAGAAATACAGTAGAAGAAGAATGGGTAGCTTTGAGGAATGAAATAGTGAAGGCACCAGAGGATCAAGTAGGTAAAAAGACGAGGGCTACTAGAAATCCTTGGGTAACAGAAGAAATATTGAATTTAATTGATGAAAGGAGAAAATATAAAAACGCAGTAAATGAAGCACGCAAAAGGGAATACAAACGTCTCAAAAATGAGATCGACAGGAAGTGCAAAATGGCTAAGCAGGGATGGCTAGAGGACAAATGTAAGGATGTAGAGGCTTATCTCACGAGGGCTAAGATAGATACTGCCTACAGGAAAATTAACGAGACCTTTGGACAAAAGAGAGCCACTTGTATGAATATCAAGAGCTCAGATGGAAACCCAGTTCTAAGCAAAGAAGGGAAAGCAGAAAGATAGAAGGAGTATATAGAGGGTCTATTCAAGGGCGATGTACTTGAGGACAATATTATGGAAATGGAAGAGGATGTAGAAGAAGATGAAATTGGACATACAATTCTGCGTGAAGAGTTTGACAGAGCACTGAAAGACCTGAGTCGAAACAAGCCCCGGGAGTAGACAACATTCCATTGGAACTACTGACGGCCTTGGGAGACCCAGTCCTGACAAAACTCTACCATCTGGTGAGCAAAATGAATGTGACAGGCGAAATACCCTCAGACGTCAAGAAGAATATAATAATTCCAATCCCAAAGAAAGCAGGTGTTGGCAGATGTGAAAATTACCGAACAATCAGTTTAATACGCCACAGCTGCAAAATACTAACACGAATTCTTTACAGACGAATGGAAAAACTAGAAGAAGTCGACCTCGGGGAAGATCAGTTTGGATTCCGTAGAAATACTGGAACACGTGAGGCAAAACTGACCTTACGACTTATCTTAGAAGAAAGATTAAGGGAAGACAAACCTACGTTCCTAGCATTTGTAGACTTAGAGAAAGCTTTTGACAATGTTGACTGGAATACTCTCTTTCAAATTCTAAAGGTGGCAGGGGTAAAATACAGGGAGCGAAAGGCTATTTACAGTTTGTACAGAAACCAGATGGTAGTTATAAGAGTCGAGGGACATGAAAGAGAAGCAGTGGTTGGGAAGGGAGTAAGACAGGGTTGTAGCCTCTCCCCGATGTTGTTCAATCTCTATATTGAGCAAGCACTAAAGGCACAAAAGAAAAATTCGGAGCAGATATCAAAAACCATGGAGAAGAAATAAAAACTATGAGGTTCACCGATGACATTGTAATTTTGTCAGAGACAGCAAAGGACTTGGAACAGCAGTAGAACGGAATGGACAGTGTCTTGAAAGGAGGACATAAGATGAACATTAACAAAAGCAAAACGAGGATAATGGAATGTAGTCGAATTAAGTCTGGTGATGCTGAGAATATTAGATTAGGAATGAGACACTAAAAGTACTAAAGGAGTTTTGCTATTTGGGGAGCAAAATTACTGATGATGGTCGAAGCTGAGAGGATATAAAATGTAGACTGGCAATGGCAAGGAAAGCGTTTCTGAAAAAGAGAAATTTGTTAACATCGAGTATAGATTTAAGTGTCAGGAAGTCACTTCTGAAAGTATTTGTATGGAGTGTAGCCATGTATGGAAGTGAAACATGGACGATAAATAGTTTGGACAAGAAGAGAGTAGAAGCTTTCGAAATGTGGTGCTACAGAAGAATGCTGAAGATTAGATGGGTAGATCACATAACTAATGAGGAAGTATTGAATAGGATTGGGGAGAAGAGAAGTTTGTGGCACAACTTGACTAGAAGAAGGGATCGATTGGTAGGACATGTTCTGAGGCATCAAGGGATCACCAGTTTAGTATTGGAGGGCAGTGTGGAAGGTGAAAATCGTAGAGGGAGACCAAGACATGAATACTCTAAGCAGATTCAGAAGGATGTAGGTTGCAGTAGGTACTGGGAGATGAAGAAGCTTACACAGGATAGAGTAGCATGGAGAGCTGCATCAAACCAGTCTCAGGACTGAAGACCACAACAACAACAAACAATAACATACCCAGTTTCAATTAGATTTGTTCATGTAATATAAGACTCATGTAATTAAGTCAAACTTTACTGTATTACAGTTACATATATACTCAGCACCAAATAAAAATTTTCTTAATTTGAGAGTAATGAGATAAAAACATAAATAACGACAGTTTGAAGTCCACAATAAATTCGCACACTCATCTGCACATTTCCGCGGTTTTACGTTGTCACCATTGCACTCCTGCAGTGTACATCATGCACCCACAAATCTTTGCTATCATGCACTCCATTTGCCCCACCGTGTAACACTGTGTCTGTCAAAAGCACCCAGAATAATAAAAAGGAGAAAGCAGTAGCAGTAGCATTGATAAATAACCAGAAAATACGTAAATGTACATTTATACTTCCTGGTTCATCGATAGAAAGATATTTTGGTATGTCTTTGTTTTGAAGTAGATCTTCCTTTCTGTTTTACTTATACGTATTATTTTCGGATATATAGAGGTAAAGAGGCTAAATGACCTCTTAATTTATTTCTGAAAACCTCATCTTTCAAATGCATTTTATTGTATGTGGTAATGTATTGTGCAAAAACGCTGCCAACAGCTACAGAACCTTTTTCAGTTAACTTGAGCCACTCCATATGTGTATAATAACCGTTAGTATTTTTTTACATTGTAACGCGTATGTATCTATTTAATTGTGAGGTTCTATTTTCTTTCTAGAGCATCATGTTGCAGATATGCAGGAACAACCATGATATTAAGTTCTCTAAATTTATTTCTGGTTGACTGTCTTGAGGTTAGACTTACAACATAAGCAACAGACGTCTCTTGAGGCTTCACTAACCTATGAATATGCATATGTGCTGCATTTCCCCACAATTTAATGAAGTATGACAGGTGGGGCTGGACTAGGCTATAGTAAATTTTTAACAGTGTGCGTATTCCATCTGCCGTGACATCTTTCTCATTGAGAATATGCTAACACTTGCATTTAAGCATACCTTGCTGATATAGTCCTTCGATGCCAAATGATTTTCAATTATGTCAGCCAAGAATTTGTGGTTCCATAATTCTTGAGAAATTAATTACCTAGTTCAGGGAATATATTCACCATAATTCATTATTTAATTTTCGTTACCTGATGGAAGAACTTGCAGTTAACTATCTTAAATTATAGTAAAATACACCGCAATGACAAAATATTTAGAGCAGCAATGTTACAATACTACGGAAGTCATACCTATCTTGAACTGTTCTACTCGATAAGGCGAAAGAAAAGGGTAAAATTTGGAATCGTACAATGAAATGTACCCTCTGCAACGCACTTCACAGTGATTCGTATGGTGTCACAGCAGATGTACATGGATAGGGAAGAGATATTAATGTATCACACAAGCACAATAAAAAAATTCTCTTTCTGCAATTTTCTTACGAAAGCCTCTCCTTTAAACAATAGTAAGGCACAAGTTGGTTTTATTGAGAAACTTCGAAAAAATTGAAAAAAATCTCACAAATAAGATATCTCAAATAATGGAATGCGATTTTTGCATTCATGTAAGTCATTGCTCTGAAACACATCTATAGTCACGACATAATTTTAAAATCTTTAATTATACTCAAATTTTATTTTTGAATTTCGAAAACTGGTACTTAACATTGTTTACTTGCAAACTAAGTGCATATGACATTGGTTACCATTGGCTCACCATTATTTACTTGCTGACAGAATTCTTGAAGCATTGCTGCGAAATTTGAAATATATGAATTTTTTCAGTTTTTGATAATGGGATTTGTATTAACATTATTTGAAACAATTAAATCAATAACCTCAACAATTGCTCTGTTTTCACAGTACAACATAAAATTAATTTTAAATTAACTTTAACTAGTACCTTAGTAACAGAAAGTAAACCACATCAAGGAGAGACCTTAACATATTCACCATTACCATGACAAGTAAATTTACTTAAACAATGGGAAGTCACACACAACTGTTTACTTGCTTAACTAAATATTCAGATTTACCTGCTCTGAAACAACTTTTGAAGTGCTCAGAAAAATAATCAATTTCTGTATCTGTGTCTTATCCATATCATCCTCAGATTCGTACAAATCGTCCCTGAGAACGTTTTTGTGACATGCATCACTACTACAGGCAGCTGTCATTAGCGAGAATCTCAAAGTTGACATCGAGCTTCCTTTTCTCAGTTTATCGTAGAGCTGTGAACTAAAATGAATAATGCACGTCACTTCCCGCATTTTACATGCAATACTCTGTTTTCATCGACAGTCCTTCACCACTGTTCACAGCCGAGGTCTTCATATTACTATTCGTAGATGTCAATTTTAATTAGTGGTTTGTCAGTATAAAAGTTAGTGGGAAATTTTTTTCGAGTAGAACGAACTTCTCCTGCCAACGTGGAACGCCACTGCAGCCGATGTCGACAATTCAGCCCCTCTGCCGTACTAATGACAATGACTGCCGAACGGCGGTTCAGACGGAATCGCCAGGTCGGCCGCGCTTTATCGAAGAAAAGGGCTGACTGCTCAGTTCCTTTGTGCAACCCTGCGGTCGCTCTGGCCCTAATCCCACCAATGGCGCGTCTCCCGTTCATTAGTCAGGTCTCCAGTGTGCTAAATCACGGAGAAAAGTGGCAAGAAGTGCTATCGTGCCGCATACTATGCGTAATAAATCGCGAGCTTGATTCCCGTTTTTGAAACAACGATAAATGCAGTGTAGATTTACTGTACCAAACACTTTACATGTAGAGTGTCACAGGTTAGAGAAGCCCGGTTTTTAATAAACATTCCAAGTTATGAATGCGACCTTTCCAGTAACTATTAATACGAAAACGGCAGATGAATCATTAACGACTTCTTTATCTACAACAATATGGCGGCAACAAATTTTTAAATTTCTTGTAAATCAGTTATGGACGATCTCGAGAGCTCTTTAGTTGTAGTATTGTTGGATTACTCTAGCAAGTGATAACAGATTAACTATGAGACTAAAGTTATAAGAAAGTTCATTTATAGGCCGGCCCGTGTGGCCGAGCGGTTCTAGGCGCTTCACTCTGGAACCACAAGACCGCTACAGTCGCAGGTCCGAATCCTGCATTAAAATAATATAAAAAAGGACATGCATATGTAGATATCTGCCTATTAAGTTACTGGATTTTTCTCCTCACGATGACACTGTATGCTTTATTTGTATAAAGTGGCAGCCAAGGAGACCAAAAAAATAATATTAAAGAAACATCAAATACTTATTAATAAATATTTGGTATTGGACTAATGAAATACACATTTTTGGAAACTAATTTTAACAGGTTATTTATTTTATCCCACACTGGTACAAACATTTATATTGATACAAAACAGACCACAGTTTAAATCTTCTGTCTTGCATTAAAGGAAGAGCTTTTTACAAATATTCTTTACTGCAGTTAAACACACCAATGTTTTCAGAAGATCCATCTTTATTTGACACAGTTCAACACCTGGCACTTCTTGAATGGAATAAATATCTGCACACTTCAATATCTAGCTTTTGAACAATTAATCTTTTGTTGACACTGCTCCACAGATATTCTGTGAGATTTACATTATTATTTTCTAATGGTACACCTAATTCGGACTTCTTTCTTCTTAACGAATTTTTTGGTTATCTTAGCAGAATTATTTGGCTGTTTTTATTCTCAAATTTCTGTAGGAGCATTATTTCACGCCAATCGTATGTCACCACTTCATATACAATATATTCACGCATTTCCTGAATCATTATGGTATCTATTCCTAATGTTACTCTAACACCATACTAGGAAAAGTATTGTCAATCATTTATTATTTTGCAGTTTTCAGAGAATTTTTGACGTTGATCTTTTGGTTTAGTAAGCAATATATCAATAGGTTATCATAAAGAAAACTGAAACTTCGATTTGTCAAGCCAGAACACATTACACTACTGTGAATCGTCATTCTCTTTGTAACAAAAGCTAACTTTTTATTGATATGTTGTTAGGCTACACTTCGTTTCTTAGCAATGTGGTCATAGGTAGTTGCAGCATATAATCCTTAAATAGCTGATATCGACATTTCAGTACAGTTTTGAATGGTAACTAATGCTTCTTTATGTGATGCAGACAGGAGAAGGTCCTCTGAAAATTCATCAACCTAATTACGAAAAAATTTGTGACACCTTCCTCATTTCTCATTGTTGGTTTTCCTTATTTAGTTACATTTTCATTAACTATTCACTACCATTCGAATTTCATTCTTCATTGTACCTTTTCCTAATATACGAAAAAAATCTCCTTTCATTCATCTGCTTTGGACTCGCCATGTTCAAAGAAATAATAAGAAAGTTTTAAAAATAAAATCCGTATCTATTTGTATCAGAAACAATAATAATAATAGAAATGATCAGGACATTTGAATGTTTAATCCTACGTGAATGTGATAGGACGTGGCTCTGTTATTTTAAACCCTTTAGTACTTATGCTTACTTCCTATTTATATCCGCCAAACTTTGCAACATTCGTTAAGAACTGCAGTCTAGCACTGACGCTTTCTATCTGTTAGTCTGACGATAGCAAACTAATTGTGTGTAAAACAAACTAGACAGTCAAAATTAGTTTTATTCTTATGTCTTCAGCGAACTACAGTTTGAGATAATGTTACACCAGTGGCGTTTTATTTTCATCGACAAAGCATTATCAGTGAAGGTTGACATTTATTACTAATTTTCCCATAGTCTGAAATCGTCAATTTTGTCCCCCTTTGCCAGCAAACTCTGAGTCGTAAATGCTTGAGCAGAATCTCTAGCTGGTTCTTACTTTGACTATTCACGTTTGTTTTCAACTTTCTGGAACATGTTCTTCATTTTGCTGCATTTGCCACCTTTTACACTTCATTTTTATCAGTCATTATGCCAGTTCTCTTCACTAGCTTTAAATTCAGTCCTGCGTTTTTCTGTAATAATAAACATCAATTGTAGCTCAATAAAAGCGAAATGTGACTGGAGGAAAACTCTCTCAAATTGCTGAATGCTTCAGACATCAAAGAACAAATAATAAGTAAAATATAATATCTGCTGCAGAATTTGGCAATCTGAACAAACATAAGGCAAATTGTGTGTGAATGTGAACATTCCAGGCGTTGCTTATTAGTGAAAAGCTTCTAGATAGTTGGCAGCGTCATATTCATCCACTTTTGTTTTTGACACTCTTGTATATTTGCCAAACTAGACAGTGTCATACAGCATCTGACCAGAAAAGTGAAATGCCCAGAAATTCAAGAGGAAACAAAATGAAAATTTCACTATTTGAGACAGGATGTAGTGTTATTATAGTGATTGCAAACACATGACTAATTGCAAAGGCATAAACAGTATTTGTCCACTCATTAGTAAGGCTCTGAACATCTGTGGGCTGGGGAATGCTCTGAAGTGTGTCATAAAGTATTTTCTTTGCGTATGTGCAATAGATTTGACCAACTGTCAGAGTTGATTGGAGAGGAGCCTCGTGTAGCTGTCGATGTAGGGAACATGCAGCAGTCCTCAGCAATTAGAGGGCCTAGGTTAGTTGCAAAGTCTAGCAGAAAGAAGAAGGTTCTGTTTCTAAGTAGTTCTCAGGGTAGAGGTGTAGGCCAGCAGTTGCAGGAAGTGTTGGGAAGTGAGTACCAGGTCACCAGCATTGTGAAGCCTAATGCAGGGTTGGCTCAACTGACTGACAGCATAGGGGACTTACGTATGAATTTTATGAAGGGGATCAGATGGTGATAGTGGGTGGAGCAGGGAAGTCTTGGTAGGGACAGGGAATATGATGAAGGTGGTGACCTGGTGAAGATAGTTACTCAAACTGGTGGCACTAATGTGCATTTTGTCCAACTGTTTCAGCGCCATGATTGGCCTCGCCTTAATGTGGCTATTGGGCGAGATAACGTGGGATTGGGGAAGGCGCTAGTGGTGGAGGGCATGGGTCACATCTCAGAGGTGCCAGGTGGGTCTATCAGTAGATTGGGTCTAACTAGGCATGGCCTGCACCTCAGTAGGTATGGGAAGGGGAGGCTGGCTAATCGTATAGGTGACAGTATAGTGGGTGGTGATGATGGGGTCACTCATGGAAAAATTCCTGTAGTAGTTGGTATAAGAGCTGCACCGTTTTTAGATTGAAGTCAACTGATAGGTATAGCTGCTTAAAGGAAGTCCCTCTAACTAAGGCCGCACCTTCTGAGGATGTAATGTTTCCAAGTAGAGAAGGAATTAGCATATTCCATCAAAATATAAGAGGTTTTTGAGATAATGTTAGTGAACTGCTTATAGATGTTGACTCTGAAATTATTGGTATATCAGAGAACCACTTAAATAATTTAACAGTTCCTCTACCAGGATACAGATTAGCTGGCTGTTTCTCAAGGAGATCCTTGCAGGATGTGGTAGTACATAAAAAACAATATTCCATTTGAGTCCATAGATATATCATGACACTGCACTGAACAGGTATTTGAATGTAGTGCAGGGGTATTTAAATTTAGTGAAACGAAACTTCTAATTGTTGTTGTTTATAGGTCCCCTATCTCTTACTTCAGAGCATTGCTGCTCAAGCTAGAGAGGGTTCTTGATTCACTTTGTAGGAAGTACCAGAAACTAGTTATATGTGGTGACTTCAATATAAATTTTGTATATGATGAAGCAAGAAAAAGGATGTTGCTAGATCTCCTAAATTCATATGATCTGTTGCAGACTGTGTTTCTTCCAACTAGGGTGCAGGGGAACAGTAGCACAGCCATAGAAAATATTTTTATTCATTCTTCATTACTAGATGGGCATTCTGATAGTAAATGTGTGAATGGCCTTCCAGACTACGAAGCGCAAGTTATAACACTAAAAGGCGTTTCTACTCAAACCAATGTCACATTTAATTACAAACTATGTAGGAAAGTTAATCTAGCAGCAATAGAGTGTTTTTTAAACCTTGTCAAGGAACAAGAGTGGCCAGTCGTTTATAGTGCCGATAACATAGATGATAAATACAACGCTTTCCTTAACACATCTCTCATGCTCTTTGAGAGTTGCTTTCCATTAGAACGTTCTAAACAGGGTACTAGCAGTAATAGGCAGCCCGAGTGGCTGACTAGTGGGATAAGAATATCGTGCAGAAAAATGTGGAAATTATATAAAAATGTTAGAAGTAGTCACACTCAAGATACAGTAGCCCATTACAAACACTATTGTAAGGTGCTTAAAAACTTTGTTAGGAAGGGAAATAGTATGTGGTATGCAAATAGAATAACTAATTCACAGGATTAAATTAACAACATATGGTCAGTTTTGAAGGAAGTGTCTGGTCAGCAACACAAGGTCAACGATATAAAGTCAGTTCACAGTAAAAATATTTTTCTTACTGATAAATCAGATATATGTACCGTATTTTGCAATCATTTTCTGAACACTGCTGGTGAATTAAATAAAATGTAGTTTGTACAGGGAATCATATAACTTCCTTGGCAAATGCCTTTCCAAGATTGACATCTGAAGTACTTCTCTGTGATACAGACAAGAGGGAGATTGAGTCAATAATTGAATCACTGAAGACTAAGAACTACCAAGGTCATGATGGAGTGTCTAGCAGAATATTAAAGTACTGTGTTACACATGTTAGCCCTATATTTAGCTATATTTGTAATTTTTCCTTTAGGAAGGGTCACTTTCCCGAGCGATTAAAGTACTCAGTAATAAAGTCGCTTTATAAGAAGGGAGAAAGTGACAATGTAGATAATTTTAGATCTATTTCTATAATGTCAATGTTCGCAAAACTTATTGAAATGCTGCGTATGTAAGGATAATTGATCTTTTTATATCACATAATTTGCTAACAAATGTACAGTTCGGCTTTAGAAGTCGTTTAACAGCTGAAAAGGCTATATTCTCTTTTGTTTGTGAGGTACTGGCACGGAAAAACAAAAGGTTTCGAACGCTTGGCATATTTTTTTATTTAACTTAGGCATTTGATTGTGTTGATCACAAAATCTTGCTCCAGCAGTTGGACCATTACGGAATATCGATAGTAGCTCGCAATTGATTCACCTCTTACTTTAGCAACAGGTAGCATAAGGTTCACTTCTTCTTCGGTGTGTGCTTTTAGGAAGCTTTAATTGTCGAGTGCTAGTAATAGTGTTCCATAGATTTCGTGTTTGTTTTGAATACAGTCAGAGAGTCCCTTTAGTCAACCACAGTGCCAGTAGTGCTAGTGTTTGTTTTCAATACAGTCCAGAGACAGGTAGTGCTATTTTCATTGTTTTCTACAAGAAGTGGTTAGCAATCACAGTTTAGTCAATAATCAGCCGCCTTTAGTGAATTAGCAGTCTAGTTAAAAGTTGATCAAGTCTTTTCAGTAAATTGATTCCTTAGGATGGATAGGATGTGTGACTGCTGTGTACGGACGCAGGAGGAGCTGGCCACTCTTCGCGAACAGCTGAGCGTGTTGATGGCCTCGGTCAGCCGTCTTCAGGCTGATGCCTCGGAGTGTAGCGGCAGTGGGGAGTCTGGTGCGTCGCATGGTACACCCCAGGTGTTACATGCTTCACCCACTGTCTCTGCTGTCGAGACACCTTCGCGGGTACCGGGCGCGGTTGGGCCACCCTCTCCCCAAGGGGAGTGGCGGGTTCGGCGGCGTTCGCGGCGCACGAGGCGGAGGGTCAATGTGGAGGCTGGCCGTGTGGCATCGCCCGCTCGGCCTGTGAGTGGACATGTGGCTGCTCCTTCAGCAAGGTCCGAGCAGGCACACGAGGGGAGGGGTTTATTAGTTTTTGGGAGCTCCAACGTTAGGCGGGTGATGGAGACCCTTAGGGAAGTAGCGGAAAGGTCGGGGAAGACGGCCAGTGTTCACTCTGTCTGCTTGCCGGGTGGTCTCATCCGAGATGTGGAGGAGGTCCTACCGGCGGCGATAGAGAGTACTGGGTGCACCCGACTGCAAATTGTTGCTAATGTCGGCACCAATGACTCCTGAGGTCATCCTCAGTTCGTACAGGCGGTTGGCGGAGTTGGTGAAGGCGGAAAGCCACGCTCGCGGGGTGGAATCAGTGCTAACTATTTGCAGTATCGTTCCCAGAATCGATCGCGGTCCTCTGGTTTGGAACCGAGTGGAAGGCTTAAACCAGAGGCTCAGACGATTCTGCGGAGAGCTGGGGTGCAAATTTCTCGACCTCCGCTATCGGGTGGAGAAATGTAGGGCCCCCCTGAATAGGTCAGGCGTGCACTACACGCCGGAAGCGGCTACGAGGGTAGCGGAGTACGTGTGGAGTGCACATGGGGTTTCTTTAGGTTAGAGAATTGCCTCTCTAGGCCCGACAAGACGCCTCCTGAGACGCGGCAAGGCAGGAGTAGGCAAAATGCAACAGGGAATAACAATATTAATGTGCTAATAGTAAACTGCAGGAGCGTCTATAGAAAGGTCCCAGAACTGCTCTCATTAATAAATGGTCACAACGCCCATATAGTACTAGGGACAGAAAGTTGGCTGAAACCACATGTAAAAGGTAATGAAATCCTAAACTCAGATTGGAATGTATACCGCAGAGACAGGCTGGACAGTGAAGGGGAAGGCGTGTTTATAGCGATAAGAAGTGCAATAGCATCGAAGGAAATTGACGGAGATTCGAATTGTGAAATGATTTGGGTCAAGGTCACGGTGAAAGCAGGCTCAGACATGGTAATTTGATGTCTCTATAGGCCCCCAGGCTCAGCAGCTGTTGTGGCTCAGCACCTGAAGAATAGTTTGGAAAATGTTTCGAGTAGATTTCGCCAACCTGTTATAGTTCTGGGAGGAGGTTTTAATTTGCCGGATATAGACTGGGAGACTCAAACGTTCATAACGGGTGGCAGGGACAAAGAATCCAGTGAAATATTTTTAAGTGCTTTATCTGAAAACTACCTTGAGCAGTTAACAGACAACCGACTCGTGGCGATAACTTCTGGTGACAAACAGACCCGAACTATTTGAATCAGTTAATGCAGAACAGGGAATCAGCGATCATTTTTCTGTTTAACAAAAGTGACAAATAGCAGATTACAGAGTACCTGACGGCTCAACACAAAAGTTTTGTCTCAAGTACAGATAGTGTTGAGGATCAGTGGACAAAGTTCAAAACCATCGTACAATATGCGTTAGATGAGTATGTGCCAAGCAAGATCGTAAGAGATGGGAAAGAGCCACCGTGGTACAACAACCGAGTTAGAAAACTGCTGCGGAAGCAAAGGGAACTTCACAGCAAACATAAACATAGCCAAAGCCTTGAAGACTAACAAATATTACGCGAAGCGAAATGTAGTGTGAGGAGGGCTATGCCAGAGGCGTTCAATGAATTCGAAAGTAAAGTTCTATGTACTGACTTGGCAGAAAATCCTAAGAAATTTTGGTCCTATGTCAAAGCGGTAGGTGGATCAAAACAAAATGTCCAGACTCTCTGTGACCAAGATGGTTCTGAAACAGAGGATGACAGACTAAAGGCCGAAATACTAAATGTCTTTTTCCAAAGCTGTTTCACAGAGGAAGACTGCACTGTGCTTCCTTCTCTAGATTGTCGGACAGTTGACAAAATGGTAGATATCGAAATAGACGACAGAGGGATAGAGAAACAATTAAAATCGCTCAAAAGAGGAAAGCCCGCTGGACCTGATGGGATACCAGTTCGATTTTACACAGAGTACGCGAAGAACCTTGCCCCCCTTCTTGCAGCGGTGTACCGTAGGTCTCTAGAATAGCGAAGCGTTCCAAAGGATTGGAAAAGGGCACAGGTCATTCCCGTTTTCAGGAAGGGACGTCGAACAGATGTGCAGAACTATAGATCTATATCTCTAACGTCGATAAGTTGTAGAATTTTGGAACACGTATTATGTTCGAGTATAATGTCTTTTCTGGAGACTAGAAATCTTCTCTGTATGAATCAGCATGGGTTTCGAAAAAGACGGTCGTGTGAAACCCAGTTCACGCTATTCCTCCACGAGAATCAGAGGGCCACAGACACGGGTTCACAGGTAGATGCCGTGTTTCTTGACTTCCGCAAGGCGTTTGACACAGTTCCCCACAGTCGTTTAGTGAGCAAAGTAAGAGCATACGGACTATCAGACCAATTGTGTGATTGGATTGAGGAGTTCCTAGATAACAGAACGCAGCATGTCATTCTCAATGGAGAGGAGTCTTCCGAAGTAAGAGTGATTTCAGGTGTGCCGCAGGGGAGTGTCATAGGACCGTTGCTATTCTCAATATACTAAATGACCTGGTGGATGACATCGGAAGTTCACTGAGGCTTTTTGCAGATGATGCTGTGGTGTATCGAGAGGTTGCAACAATGGAAAATTGTACTGAAATGCAGGAGGATCTGCAGCGAATTGACGCATGGTGCAGGGAATGGCAATTGAATCTCAATGTAGACAAGTGTAATGTGATGCGAATACATAGAAAGATAGGTCCCTTATCATTTATCTACAAAATAGCAGGTCAGCAACTGGAAGCAGTTAATTCCTTAAATTATCTGGGAGAACGCCTTAGGAGTGATTTAAAATGGAATGATCATATAAAGTTGATCGTCGGTAAAGCAGATGCCAGACTGAGATTCATTGGAAGAATCCTAACGAAATGCAATTCGAAAACAAAGGAAGTAGGTTACAGTATGCTTGTTCGCCCACTGCTTGAATACTGCTCAGCAGTGTGGGATCCTCACCAGATTGGGTTGATAGAAGAGATAGAGAAGATCCAACGGAGAGCAGCGCACTTCGTTACAGGATCATTTAGTAATGGCGAAAGCGTTACGGAGATGATAGATAAACTCCAGTGGAAGACTCTGCAGGACAGACGCTCAGTTGCTCGGTACGGGCTTTTTTTAAAGTTTCGAGAACATACCTTCACCGAAGAGTCAAACAGTATATTGCTCCATCCTATGTGAATCTCGCGAAGAGACCATGAGGTTAAAATCAGAGAGATTAGAGCCCACACAGAAGCATACCGACAATCCTTCATTCCACGGACAATACGAGACTGGAATAAGAAGGGAGAACCGATAGAGGTACTCAGGGTACCATCCGCCACACACCGTCAGGTGGCTTGCGGAGTATCGATGTAGATGTAGATTATTCACAATGTTGATAACGGCTATGATGTGGTGTCTGAATGGGGCACTGTCAAGGGGGGGAGGGGGGGTGCCCCAGGGAACAGTGTTGGGACCACTCCTATTTCTTACTTACACTCCTGGAAATGGAAAAAAGCACACATTGACACCGGTGTGTCAGACCCACCATACTTGCTCCGGACACTGCTAGACGGCTGTAAAAGCAATGATCACACGCACGGCACAGTGGACACACCAGGAACCGTGGTGTTGGCCGTCGAATGGCGCTAGCTGCGCAGCATTTGTGCACCGCCGCCGTCAGTGTCAGCCAGTTTGCCGTGGCATACGGAGCTCCATCGCAGTCTTTAACACTGGTAGCATGCCGCGACAGCGTGGACATGAACCGTATGTTCAGTTGACGGACTTTGAGCGAGGGCGAATAGTGGGCATGCGGGAGGCCGGGTGGACGTACCGCCGAATTGCTCAACACGTGGGGCGTGAGGTCTCCACAGTACATCGATGTTGTCGCCAGTGGTCGGCGGAAGGTGCACGTGCCCGTCGACCTGGGACCGGACCGCAGCGACGCACGGATGCACGCCAAGACCGTAGGATCCTACGCAGTGCCGTAGGGGACCGCACCGCCACTTCCCAACAAATTAGGGACACTGTTGCTCCTGGGCTATCGGCGAGAACCATTCGCAACCGTCTCCATGAAGCTGGGCTACGGTCCCGCACACCGTTAGGCCGTCTTCCGCTCACGCCCCAACATCGTGCAGCCCGCCTCCAGTGGTGTCGCGACAGGCGTGAATGGAGGGACGAATGGAGACGTGTCGTCTTCAGCGATGAGAGACGCTTCTGCCTTGGTGCCAATGATGGTCGTATGCGTGTTTGGCGCCACAATCAGGACTGCATACGACCGAGGCACACAGGGCCAACACCCGGCACCATGGTGTGAGGAGCGATCTCCTACACTGGCCGTACACCTCTGGTGATCGTCGAGGAGACACTGAATAGTGCACGGTACATCCAAACCGTCATCGAACCCATCGGTCTACCATTCCTAGACCGACAAGGGAACTTGCTGTTCCAACAGGACAATGCACGTCTGCATGTATCCCGTGCCACCCAACGTGCTCTAGAAGGTGTAAGTCAACTACCCTGGTCAGCAAGATCTCCGGATCTGTCCCCCATTGAGCATGTTTGGGACTGGATGAAGCGTCGTTTCACGCGGTCTGCAGGTCCAGCACGAACGCTGGTCCAACTGAGGCGCCAGGTGGAAACGGCATGGCAAGCCGTTCCACAGGACTACATCCAGCATCTGTACGATCGTCTCCATGGGAGAATAGCAGCCTGCATTGCTGCGAAAGGTGGATATACACTGTACTAGTGCCGACATTGTGCATGTTTTGTTGCCTGTGTCTATGTGCCTGTGGTTCTGTCAGTGTGATCATGTGATGTATCTGACCCCAGGAATGTGTCAATAAAGTTTCCCCTTCCTGGGACAATGAATTCACGGTGTTCTTATTTCAATTTCCTGGAGTGTTTATGAATGATATGCCCTCTAGTATTATGGGTAACTCTGAAATATTTCTGGTTGCCGATGACACTAGCTTAGTAGTAAAGCATGTTGTGTGCAACATTGGCTCGGTTTCCAAAGGTGCAGTACATGACCTAAGTTCATGGCTTGTAGAAAATAAACTAACACTATATCACGCTAATACTCACGTTTTACAGTTTCTAACACACAGTTCAACAAATCCTGATGTTTTAATTTCACAGAATGGGCTTATGATTAGTGAAACTGAACAGTTCAAATTGCTAGGTGTGCAGATAGATAGTAAGCTGTCATGGAAAGCCCACATTCAGAATCTTGTTCAAAGACTTAATACTGCTATTTTTACAATTCGAACGGTGTCAGAAGTAGTGATCGTTCGACACGAAAATTAGTCTACTTTGCTTATTTTCATTTGCTTATGTCATATGGTATTATATTTTGGGGTAACTCTTCCCATTCTAAAAGCAAATTTTTGGCTCAGAAACGAGTGGTTCGGGCAATAAGTGGTGTACGTTCACGAACCTCTTCTCGACTCCAGTTCACGAGTCTGGGTATTTTGACATTGGGCTCTCAATGTATATATTCCTTACTGTCGTTTCTTGTTAGCAGTATTAAGATATTTCGAAGAACAAGCAGCTTTCACTCGGTTAATACTCGGCAGAAATCGAACCTGCATTTGGATCGGACTTCCTTAACTTTTGTGCAAAGAGATGTGCAGTATACTGCTGCATCCATTTTCAGTAACCTACCACTCGAATTCAAAAATCTTAGCAGTAATCCAAGCGCTTTCAAATCCAAACTGAAAATTTACCTCATGGGTCACTCCTTCTATTCTGTCGAGGAGTTCTTTGAAAACTTAAGCTGATTCTTATTATATTGTTGATTGCATCTACTTAAACCTATGGACTGACTTTCTTTGGGTTCATGAACATTTATTTTTATCTGTTATTACTTTTATGTTATAATTTCATGTACTGTCACATTCCATGACCTTGGAGATTTGCTCCTCAATTTGGTCCTATGGAACTTGACGTGTAAATAGATAAATATGGTGTTGCAAGGCAAACTGGCATTCAAATTGTCATAGCGGCCCCTTATCAGTTAGAGAGCCCGCACAGCCGACAAGGAAGATGGGCTGTCGACCTCCCTTCAAGAGGTCATACCAAAACAATGCCAGTGAATGTAAACATCAACAGACTTTCCTCAGAAACACGACACTACTTCGTGAAAAGTCATGTGACCGAGATCCACCAATTGGAACTAATGTAACTACGTGTAGCACTCTGCAGAATCGGCGTTATAAGCAAGCCAGCAGAGTCAGACTGACAGTGTATACCCACAGCTAGGACAAATCCAACCAATACCTACGCCAGCTCTAGCCCAATATACACATGCCGTAGCCTTCTGTAGAAATTTGTATCCTGCTGGGATTAACAGCACTCTAGAATTGTGTAGCTTAGTATTTTCGTTGTTCTTATTTATTTTCATTGTTTTGTAACTTTTATCTGGCTTTTGCCCCCACAATAATTATTGTGTTTCTTGTTGTTCTTGAGTTTGGAAATTAGTGTACGCCAAGAAGGTGTCATTAGTTCTTTCCTGCAAACCGCAGGACACCACACAAATGTTGTAACTGCTCTTTGATATCCTGGATACTGGTACTGGGTTTGAGTTTACATCTGAACTGCTCTATCAAGAACAGATACAGCAATCTTTCACGCCACAGCAGTACCTCAACATCAAGTAGACAGTTTACAGAGAATGGCGCCATTGTGGATTAGCATAATCTTGTTGAAAAATGGCACCACAGTACTACCGCATAAGGACGCAAACTGTCCTTAACATACCACTGTGCAGCCAGATTTCCCTCAATCATTACCAGTCATAGCCTGAAGTTAGCCCCACATCGTGACGCCAGGTCTAACACCGCTGTGTCTCTACGAAACATTGGAACAATGGGACCTCTCCCTAGGTCGCTGCCATATTCACCACATTGTTCACCTGGGGTAAGGCGCAACTACGATTCGTCGCTGGATACAATGCAGTCCATGTTTCCAGGTCACGGAACCACTCCTAACGCAGCAGTTAGTGAGACAGTGTCGACGATTACCTAAGGGTGGTACGGAAATTCCCATGTCCACGTGCTGCTAGCCTTTGGGCACTGGTAAGGGATGACACATAAAGTCCGGTACTTGTTCACAGATGAAAGGCGCAGATGTGAACGGGGCACGACGTTCGCGGAGCACGATATGGCAACCGTCCCCTTTGGTGGTCCGAAGTGGTCGACTGAAGACTCCACGAGATGTAACCATGCCCTCACATTCCCATAAGGCCCAACATTGGGCTGTCGTCTCATCCGAATACCACACAAGACAGGATATTAACCCTCCAGCAGGCGCTCCTACCTTTGTCACACGAGCTGGTATGCGTTATAAAATTTACAACATGGTCATTTGTCAGTAGAAACAAACTTGTCTGAAAGAAACTATCTTCAGCATTTATAGCAAAATCGTTTGCTCCTTTAGTTCTTTAAATAACGATTTAACCAATTTTATGACATATGTTTACTTTCATAACACCTTTTACAGACAATTTGTTTCTGAATTTATTTCAGCGATGTTCGGCAAAATGAAAAAGTAGCCAACGGCCATCTCCTTGTAATTCTTGAAACAGAGTACCAGGCACACATATTTATCTACAACCTAAACGCAACTTTTTGACATCTTGCAGTCAATTACGATTTCAGGTTGTGTGTTTGTTCGTCCACTGCCGCCATGTCATGCACAATAGAGAAAAGTATGACAGCACGGTTTTTACAAGGCACATATGAAACTGAGGTCTTATCCTACAGAAATCCAAACATGGCACTTACAATTTCTCTTGTTTTTTTTTTTTTTTGAGGGGGTGGGTGTGGGAGGGGAAGAATTTCACGTCTGTTCGTCGGCATTGAACAAATGCAAGAGTCTGCAGCAAATATTCAGAAAGGAGGTAACTGTGTACCAATTTTCAGTTCTCAGATTCCTGTTAGAATTTTCTATAGGCTCCACATACCTTTCCACCATGTCCTCAAGACCAATAGATACCCGATATTGCCATTCCGTTGCTTGCCGCAATAAACCTTCAATAAAATGTTATTGGATCACACAGTGCAAACATTTTTGTTCTATATTTAGCTGGTTAGCTAGTAAGCACTGAATCCATCTACAGCGTTCTCCGTAGGGGTGAAACATTCCATGTATTGTGGTGAATTCAACAGGGTGTAAGAATATTGAGAGTTAGCAACAAAGGTACCAATAGCGTACGAATTGTGACCAACTTACCAGTTTTTCTCTTGTCATTCCTTGTTTCTGTATCAACAAACCGCATACAACGTAGAAAAAACAGAAGCCTATTGTAGCTCACTGCAGTGCTAAGTTGCATTTCTTTTCCGTCTACTGGCCAGAGTTCCAGTACACTAGCAGGATGGCATTTTCTTCTTCTTCTTCTTAAAAAATCCCAAACACAGCTATTATTTCTTCACTTTAGTATGTCTTTTGTGCGAGAACTGATGTGCGTCTCGCTGTTTATTTATAAAGCTATTTGCATAGTTTACGATTTCATCCACGAAGTCAGGGTCAGTTATTTTCAGAGTAGTACTAACTTCATCAGTTATACCTATCACGTTTTTCTTTCGCTCTGGTAGAAATTACACAATGTTTTTTCTGCCAGTTTTTGATGTTTCAGGACGCCCACTTTTACAACAAAGCGAAACTTTGTGTTTTCAATAAAAATCTCTCATACAACTGCTGTTTCTTCGAGGTCATCCTCACCTTCAAGTTAAGATTCACTGCCATCGTCCTTTTCAATGTTTCCTTCACTTAATTTTACATTGCTTTCCTCCAGGTTTGGAAAGTCTGGATACACTATATCATCACGTTATTCCGGCAGTTTGCGAATTTCGTCGTTTGATACACCCTTTGAATTCGAACAAAACATAAAAAAATGAAATGAATAAATACATTAAGCTGTCAAAGTAACCAAAATAACGTTTACTTTGCATCTATAAAAACTGAGGAAAGAAAACAACGGATAAGTGTAGGCAACTTTTTACTACACTTTCCTCTGAATATTGACTGCTGGATGAAAGCTCGCAGCTGTCACACCAGCAGGAACTCGTAGTAGGTTTTACAACACTACACTTCAGAGAACAAATTGAGAAAGCTAACCAAAGGAACTGAAGCCACTTTAACATTGTCGAGAAAACATCAACACTGGAATACAGGCCAGCTGTGGTGAAATAGTTTAAAGATAAGGAATCGATTAGACATAAAAACTGCTACTGTTGCACTTTTTACAAAAGCGCGCCCGCTCGAGGGTTATCGATTTGACCAGCCAGCCAACTGGAGATTCACTTTCAATCACTGTTAGATTCTGATAATGCTGCCACACACGTGCACGTGCCACCTCCCCGTCAGTCACAGTGTCCGCAGAACATCTCATGTTGTTCACGTACCTTATATTCCCTACCAGGCACAGTAACAACATAATAACGAACCACTCTAAGGTGGAGCGGTGGCTGTTCTCTCTGTCACAGAGAACTGCAACTGGTCATTTACATCCTCGCCGGTGGTATATAAATGTGTGAAGTTGCACTGGCGTCCGATCATGTCTTCTGAGTGCTTCACGTTTGTGTCAGGAACAATAGAATGAAAAGCAACTGCAACATCCTCGCCAGAAGATGAGTGTGACACTCATTGAAAGGCAGCCAGCCGATTCATCATAAAATGATGACTATGACACACGAAACGCGTCCCGGCTGGAAACCTTACAGCTTCGCAACGATTTAATTTGGTGGCGAGGATTTTTTATGCTTTCAGAATTTACCTACTGAAATCTGGTACGCCACAATGTTCGTCAAATGTGCTGCAACGTCCACGCAACTCAACGAGCGGCTGCTACTGGTGTCGATGGCAACTCCCGGGGTGCTCTGTTTACACAATCGAATGGACGCCGAATGTGTGCGCCGCAGCGGCACTGGCTAGCGAGAGTAAAGCAATCACTGGTTGATTAAGGCGCAGCCTGGCGGGATATCGCGCAGCGCACAGTGTGTGGTGGCTGCCAACAGTAGACCGGGGACTCGCTCGCCTCGTTAGAGTGACACGACGCAAATTACTCAGCGCCTCGCCTCGCCTGTGCTCCGTCTGCCCCACACTGTCACAGAGAAGCGACTGTAACGACCCCAAACCACAGCGACCGGCTACGTCTACATGTGCATCCCGCCGACAGTGTATAGTGATCGGAACAAAAGAGTCACACTGGGAGAATGCAATATCAGCTGTCCTACAGACGTCAATGTCGGGCCAATTACTTTTGCCACTATATGTTACTACTTGTCGACGATTCTCTCCAAATGCAAAATCAATTAAACTGATAATCTGTGGTTATACCGTACCCAAATTCAAGTCTAAAAAATGTGTGCACAGCCGTGGAGCATTCAAATGGCAACATATTTGTCATACCAGAGAGCGTGCAGAACAAATGTAATGCTGATCTATGTAAAACTCAAGCTATCCTAATCTCTGACAGACGATTTATTATCCCTCAGTTCAGAAAAACTCTTCCATCCCTAATCTGAAACGGTACAGAAATAACTAGTTTTTCTTCTACAAAGAATTTGAGATTTCTCTATCACCTCAGTTTAAACCGAGAAGAAAGGGGCATGAATATTTGAACACTGGTAAGGACTAAGTCCGCCGTTTGCTACAGCAGGGCCACAAAAAATCCGTTGCACAAGCAACCAAAAGCACATAGTAACTACTAATAGAAACAATAACATCCGGACTTAAAAATCGATAGTAATAGATCATGCGCTGGGACCATGGAAATACCACAATCGCTTATCCGATTCTATGCTTAAGAGCAGGCGTTAGTATGATACGATCTACAGAGAGGGTAATGAAATTCAAAAGAGCAAGAACAACTTTAACACTAAATAAGCCGAGCCAGATGGCTCAATGATTAGCACACTGGACTTGCATTCGGGAGGACGATGGTTCAAACATCCGTCAGGCCATCTTGATTCAGGGTTTCCGTGATTTCCCTAGATCGCTTCAGGCAAATTCCGGGATGGTTCCTTTGAAAGGGAACGAACTACTTCGTTTCCCATCCTTCCCTAATCCGATGGGACCGATGACCTCGCTATTTGGTCCCCTCCCCCAAATCAACTGAGCAGCCAACCAACCATCAGAAAACAAGAAGAATAGAAATTAAACGATTTGAGTCCTTAGTGCTAAATGTAGAAAGACGTTCCCATTCTTCCCTACCATAAACTCCACAACACACATCAGCGCAAAGCCACGATCTCTGACGACCTCACAGCCGTTGCGTGGAGAGGTGTAAACTGTTCTGTTTGCTGAATTTCTTCAGGTTTGAAACAGCCAATTGAGTTTTTATAGTCTCTTATGGTGTCCCCAAAATTAAGAGACGAAGCCTTAGCACAATTTTATACCTCTGAGGCACTATCTAATTCTCGCCACGCAAAAATCAGCTTGACTATTATGTTCATGGTTTTCTAATACTGATCCCCTGCAACGAACTTTCATTACCTTTGTTTCGTTAATAATTTTGTAATATTGATACATTACAACAAGATTAGTTAATTTCGATGCTTTTGTTCCTTTGTATCAGAGGACACTAAAAGCCAGTCACACATACAGTCCTAGCGGCCAAGATTGAGTTCCCATTATGCAAGCTTTCTACGGCCACCAACTTAAGACTATTGGAGGTGCCGTCTTTCCCCTAGTGCGGGACGTAGAGCACAGACTACTATGGGAGAGATACTTTGTCCTTGCACTCACCATGTCACTGTTCGATAAACTCTCTAGTTTTCACAACCTGCTACAACTCTGTTAGGTTGGTAGAACGAAGCTCCCATGTTAGAAGTTCTGGTCATGTGGATCCAACTTCACATTCAAACAGGTAGTGACTCATAGACAGAAACCAACAAAAGAAAACGGCACAAAACAGGCTGTGAGGAGATTTAAAAAAGCAAACAGAACGCTAAGGGTTGCTCTTCCCTCCTACTAATACTGTGTGTGTTTGCAGCAAAATGAATGAAAGAATAAACAAAAGAGAAGCAGACATTCCTCGCATATTAGACGCAAACTGCTCTTAACACTTATGAAATGGATACAACAGAGCCATTTGAATGCGTTTATAATCACGTGTTGGTTGATAAATGTCACAGGATTCTTATAGGAAAATACGATTTCAAAACAGTGATGCTGTTGTAGTGTTTCATGTTGCAGTTTGTAAGTTTCCGTCAGCCAGAGCTACTAGCGTTGACGTGGTAGTGATCTTTTGCACTCCGTAGAGACTAGTAGGGAATATTCAGCAGTCATGTGGCCATCATCTTTGCTTGGTATTTATTATCATTAAAGAAAAGACGAGATTTTTTGGGTGAGCTCTGTAAAACAACGCATATAGCTTTGAGATGTCCAAAATGAATCTGGTTCGATTGCTCCATCTTGTCAGTTGTGTTACTATTACATTATAGAATTGGAGTAAATGTCCCACTTGACATACATTGTGAGACTTCAACTGAAATGGATATGATGTGTCTAATTTATAACAGAGAATAATTTCCACTCTGCATCTGAGTGTGCGCTGATATGAATATTCTTGGCAGATTACAACTGTGTGCCGGACCGAAACTTGAACTCTGGACCTTTGCCTTTTGCGGGCATGTGCTCTACAGACTAAGTACCCAAGCATGATCACTACCGGGTCTTGACAGTTTACTTCTTCCACTGCCTCATGTCCTACCTTCCAAACTTCACTAAAGTTCTCCTGCAAACCTTGCGGGACTAACACATTTGAAAGAAAGAGTATTACGGGGACATGACTCAGTCATAGCCTGGATCATGTTTTCAGAATGAAGTTTCCACTCTACAGCGGATTGTGTGCCTACTTGAACACTCCCGGTATATTAAAACTGTGTTTTAGCCCTCGACTTGAACATTTATTCCACGAGCGCTAGTTTCACATGTTTTGTAGCAGAGCTTCTTTGAAGTTAGGAAGGTAGGAGATGAGGTACTGGCGGAAGTAAAGCTGTGAGGACGGGGCATGGGTCGTGCTTGGGTAGCTTAGTCTTGGAAGAACACTTTCCCGCGAAAAGTAAAGGTCCGGAGCTTAAGTCTTGATCCGGCACGTGGTTTAAACTGTCAGAAAGTCTGTCACTCTTATACGGTCTTGACATGACATATTTGTAGTTTGTGGGAGGCTAAAGAACCGAATTTCTGCGATGATTTTCCTTCCGTAATAGTTTCAACAAACTACGCCAATTACAAAATGCGGAACAGGGGTGCCTTGCACACAACGCAGCCTTTTACCAGCTATCGATTTTGACATTACCGACTAATTTGACCACTGAAGGGGAAGCCTACAAAAGCCTACAAAAATATTGTTAGACTGAGAAATTATACTGTCGAAGAAATTATATTGTCGATACTGTCACGCGACGAAAGAGTTTTGATGACATTTATCATAAATATATCGCTTGTAACTGTTGTAGGACTGTGTTAATGAATTGTATGTTCTTTCTCATGGGTCCTGTACTATTGGTGGAAGACATGGACAAGAACGTTTACAAGATTTATAAGCCAGGATTGGACTGAAGAAACTGGAGGGCTCTGTTTATACCAAGTATGGATAAATTGTTCAGAATTCAAAGTAGATTTGACATTTTCCCGTTCTTGTAGTGTAGACGTAATTAGTATCAATAAACACCCAAGAATTCTGCGAGTGACGTGTTCTGTTAGAAAGCAAATGTTACACTGTTTCTTATTCACTCACGTAGAGGCAACCTAACTGTTGTACTATTCGGACCATACCAGCTTATGTGAATGTTGTTCTTGTTTTCCGGATAATTAGAAAGGACTTGATTTTTTCTGGGAGCTTAAGTTGGTATGGGAAAGACTCATAATCAAATTAAAACTGGAACTCTACGACAGATCAATATTCAGCAGCTCGTGAAGATACTAAACTGACTGCTAATAACCAATCTCGATCCGTCAACCGAATTATTCTAAGGAACTGAGAAATTAGGCCTGCCAGACCTCAACTACCTTCTTTGATCAGGTAGACCTAGTGTATGAGAAACTTAAGGTATTGTCTCGAAAACAGGAAAATATGCCGATAAAAAACGGCTTAGGCAAAGCTCAGACGGTCGTAAGCAGAGAGATTTCTCAGTCGCATACCAAACTAATGAGCGAAATTTCAGTTTAAAATTGCTCTACTCAAAGAAATCTCTGAATCTCTTGCTATCACAGCTGATGAGATATACAAATTTAAAGAAGCACATCAGCGCTTGCTGGAAGCTATTTCATGAATAACCAAGAAAGTAACTGAAATTCGCCAGAACCAAGAAACCCTTCCAATAGAGTTAAGAAGTTTTCAGAACACATTAGGAATATGCCTCAGGAACAAAACAAAGAGATCAATGAGCAGATTTCCCTACAAAAGAATCAGCATCTTGCTGAATTGAAGGCTTGGATAGATACCAGAGACACGCAGATTGGGAATAAGGTACATGAAGAAGTGCACGCTGCAGTAGAGACACACCCCTTTTAAACAAAGCGACCATTGTCGAAGACCTTGTGGATGGATTTCTCGAGAATAAAACCCATCTAGAGGACAAATCTGCTCTGTGGCGAGCTAAATTTAATGAGAGAAACGAATTTGTAAATATGAGCCAGCCGCTGTGGCCGAGCGCTTCTAGGTGCTTTAGTTCGGAACCGCGCTCCTGCTACAGTCGCAGGTTCGCATACTGCCTCGGGCATGGATGTCTGTGATGTCTTTAGATTAGTTACGTTTAAGTAGTTCTAAGTCTACGGGACTGATGACCTCAGATGTTAAGTCCCATAGTGCTTAGAGCCATTTGAACCATTTTTTGTTGTTGTTGTAAATATGGGCTTCGCTGATATGGAGGAAGCACTCCAAGATAACTAGGCAAATGTCTATGAATCCAAATATACAAACCCTGGCTCCAGTGTCAGAATGTCACGAGGTAGATCTTAACGTGAACCCATCTCTTCATATGCAAAGTAAACAGCAGGTGATGATGGATTATGTTACGATTATGTTAGAAGAAAAACTGATTAAATATAAACATTTCCAAATCGTTATCCCAGATAAATAGAGCGTTCAAACTATGATGTTCAGACAAGCTTTTAGAGGTACAGTATCTTGTTCGTGGGCCAAGATAAAAGAGAAATGCTACGTGAAACAGTTTCTTGAAGGAGGCGCTGCTTCCTGTGCAGCTGAGGCCACTGAGTCCTGGGCCAAACATAAACAACTGAAAAAGCATGTTCTGCGAAATACTGGCCCAGCAGGATTCAAGAGAGATTAAAAAAAAAGTGTTTGACCTTAAATTTTCAGACAAAGTAGTCAGAAAGTGTATTTCGAAAAATACATTAGCAAGACCAGACACTGGAATGAACTTATCTAACACCTAGGTATCTTGCGAACATTAATGACCAAGTAGCTAACTCAAATCAGGTAGAAGGTGGTTCGTGAAGATTTCCTTCTGGTACTAGACATGACTTATGTCTTTCATGAAGACCTAAAGGCAATAACGACGTAGGCCATCAGTCAGTCTGTTGGAATTGGAAATTAAAATGGAAACAGAAATATAACCAACCAAACACTTTCCACAATCAGTCTGAAAATCATCGGTGGTAGTGACATTAACTGTGGTGACAATAGTAACAATTGGAATTGATACAGAAACCAGGAACACGAGCAAGAGTACAACGCAGGCTATCACATCCAAAGTGCTAACAGTGGCAGGGTTGTCAACGGTTACCGTCTAAAAACACGAACTGGAGAAATCAGAAATATTAGACGGTAATAGTCATACTGCACCTTAATTTTCAGTAAACTAAATGCAACTACCTATTGCCCTAAAGTGTCAGATCTGGATAGAGCAAGAAGTTGTTGCCATGAAATCAAGAAGTTAAGGTACAATGATGGAATAGATATAAGAAACCAGCTAACATAAAATGCTAATCTTTTCTAATTTAGTAATGTGTCCGTGCCAGAGCTTGTAGTTCATGCTGGAACTGAGGAAATGCAGGTTTTGGACGGAAACCAGATGCCAACCTTAACAAACAATCATATTTCTGAAGCTGTAGGAAGATGCTCACTCAATTAGGAGTGCAGACACAGCCGAATGACAAGCTAGAAAATGCATCAATTGTCGTTCTGAGTTTGGTCATGGATTATATTTTAGGGCTTGACCTATTGACGAACAAGGGTGCAACAGTTGACTGTTTTCCAGGGAAGTTCCACCTTGCTTGTGAAAGAATTTCAGTTTTAGTAAATTTATTGAGTAAAGAGAAAGCCCATAGCAAATACTGACAGGTAACAACGATTAAATGTTTCCAGAATGGCAGAAGTGAAGGTGTGAGGACGGGGCGTGAGTCGTGCTTGGGTAGCTCAGTTGGTAGAGCACTTGCCTCCGAAAGGCAAAGGTCCCGAGTTCGAGTCTCGGTCCGATACACAGTTTTAATCTGCCAGGAAGTTTCAACGATTAAATGGATGGCTAAGGGTACCGACATATTCAGAAGACCATCACCTATAACTATAAACATTATGTTCAGTGTGACCAAATTCCACTTAATGACTTAGAATCCAATGCATTCTCGTAAGTACAGTGAAGGGAAATCAGGTACGATACGAGGCAATGTAAGCCATCTGGATGTTGCACCGCATGTTACATACTGTCAGAGTTTTTGGTCTGTTCTATGGGAGAGGAGACCTGTAGCTAACCAAAAAGTTAAACGAATGCCCCAGTGGAAAATACACAATAATTCGTCAGTTAATTACACAACTGCCGAATTGATGTTCAAGAAAACTGAAAGAAACGGGTAGGTGGATAAACTGCCAAGTATTCTGTACTATGTTCCCTGTGAAACAACGAGTCTATGAAGCTATGGTCACCTTGAGTGCAAAAGCACGTCAAAGCAAGGGACATTATGACTGTAATATCAAGAAGGGGCAAAAGTTTGAGATTGCGATGCCGTCCTCAATCTGCTTTGTTTCTCCGAAGAATCAAGAAATAGCTACTGCTTTATGGGGACCTTTCAGAATAGAAATCATTCCTAATACAGGCGCTTATTTCCTAGCTTATCCAGATATCCACCGAATAAGGGGACTGCACCCCCATAAAGACTAAAAGAAATATGTGTTCTAAGCAGATTGAAGAATAGTTACGTTATATAATAAGAACACCTGTACTTACTTGGAAATGGTTTATTAATAAGGGGTTCGATCCCCATTTTCCCGTAATACAGCTGCGATTCTTCTTGGAATACTGTATAGTCTCCAGTGGAATGTTATGCCACTCTTCTGTCAGAACTATTTGTAGTATCGTTCCCAGAACCGATCGCGGTCCTCTGGTTTGGAACCGAGTGGAAGGCTTAAACCAGAGGCTCAGACGATTCTGCGGAGATCAGGGGTGCAAATTTCTCGACCTCCGCTATCGGATGGAGAAATGTAGGGTCCTCCTGAATTGGTCAGGCGTGCACTAGACGCCGGAAGCGGCTACAAGGGTGGTGGAGTACGTGTGGAGTGCACATGGGGGTTTTTTAGGTTAGAGAATTCCCTCCCTAGGCCCACAAGACGCCTCCTGAGACGCGGCAAGGTAGGAGTAGGCAAAATTCAACAGGGAATAACAATATTAATGTGCTAATAGTAAACTGAAGGAGCGTCTATAGAAAGGTCCCAGAACTGCTCTCATTAATAAACGGTCACAACGCACACATAGTACTAGGGACAGAAAGTTGGCTAAAACCAGACGTAAACAGTAATGAAATCCTAAACTCAGGTAGGAATGTATACCGCAGAGACAGGCTGGACAGTGAAAGGGGAGGCGTGTTTATAGCGATGTAGTGTGAGGAGGGCTATGCGAGAGGCGTTCAATGATTTCGAAAGTAAAGTTCTATGTACTGATTTGGCAAAAAATCCTAAGAAATTTTGGTCTGATGTCAAAGCGGTAGGTGGATCAAAAAAAACAAAGTCCAGACACTGTGACCAAAATGATACTGAAACAGAGGATGACAGACTAAAGGCCGAAATACTAAATGTCTTTTTCCAAAGCTGTTTCACAGAGGAAGACTGCACTGTAGTTCCTTCTCTAGATTGTCGCACAGATGACAAAATGGTAGATATCGAAATAGACGACAGAGCGATAGAGAAACATTTAAATCGCTCAATAGAGGAAAGGCCGCTGGACCTGATGGGATACCAGTTCGATTTTACACAGAGTACGCGAAGAAACTTGCCTCCCTTCTTGCAGCGGTGTACCGTAGGTCTCTAGAAGAGCGTAGCATTCGAAAGGATTGGAAAAGGGCACAGGTCATTCCCGTTTTCAATAAGGGACGTCGAGCAGATGTGCAGAACTATAGACGTATATCTCTAACGTCAATCAGTTGTAGATTTTTGGAACACGTATTATGTTCGAGTATAATGACTTTTCTGGAGACTAGAAATCCACTCTGTAGGAATCAGCATGGGTTTCTAAAAGGACGGTGTGTGAAACCCAGCTCGCGCTATTCGTCCACGGAACTCAGAGGGCCATACACACGGGTTCACAGGTAGAAGCCGTGTTTCTTGACTTCCGCAAGGTGTTCGATACAGTTCCCCACAGTCGTTTAATGAACAAAGTAAGAGCATACGGACTATCAGACCAATTGTGTGATTGAATTGAGGAGTTCCTAGACAACAGAACGCAGCATGTCATTCTCAATGGAGAGAAGTCTTCCGAAGTAAGAGTGATTTCAGGTGTGCCGATGGGGAGTGTGGTAGGACCGTTGCTATTCACAATATACATAAATGACCTGGTGGATGACATCGGAAGTTCACTGAGGCTTTCTGCAGATGATGCTGTGGTGTATCGAGAGGTTGTAACAATGGAAAATTGTACTGAATTGCAGGAGGATCTGCAGCGAATTGACGCATGGTGCCGGGAATGGCAATTGAATCTCAATGTAGACAAGTGTAATGTGCTCCGAATACATAGAAAGATAGATACCTTATCAATTAGCTACAAAATAGCAGGTTAGCAACTGGAAGCAGTTAATTCCATCAATTATCTGGGAGTACGCATTAGGAGTGATTTAAAATGGAATGATCATATAAAGTTGATCGTCCGTAAAGTAGATGCCAGTCTGAAATTCATTGGAAGAATCCTAAGGAAATGCAATTCGAAAACAAAGGAAGTAGGTTACAGTACGCTTGTTCGCCCACTGCTTGAATACTGCTCACGAGTGAGGGATCCGTACCAGATACGGTTGATAGAAGAGATAGAGAAGATCCAACGGAGAGCAGCGCGCTTCGTTACAGGATGATTTAGTAATTGCGAAAGCGTTACGGAGATGATAGATAGACTCCAGTGGAAGACTGCAGGAGAGACGCTCATTAGCTCGGTACGGGCTTTTGTTAAAGTTTCGAGAACATACCTTCACCGAAGAGTCAAGCGGTATATTGGTCCCTCCTACGTATATCTTGCGAAGAGACCATGAGGATAAAATGAGAGAGATTAGAGCCCACACAGAAGCATACCGACAATTCTTCTTTCCACGAACAATACGAGACTGGAATAGAAGGGGGAACAGGTACTCAGGGTACCATCCGCCACACACCGTCAGGTGGCTTGCGGAGTATGGATGTAGATGTAGATGTAGAACCTGTTCTAACGCCTATATGGACGCGGGAGGCGGAAATATGCTCCAGAGTCTGCACTCCAATACCGTCCACAAGGCTTCGAAAATGTTCAAGTCTGGGGACTGAGCTGGTCAGGGAAGACGCTGCATTTCGGTTTCATGTTCCTAATACCACGATTTTACTGTGCTTGCCGTGTGAATTGGTGCATTATCGTCCTGATATATGGCATCATTATTGTCGATAAGATTTGAATCATGGGGTGCACCTGATCACATAAAATGTTCACATAATCGTCGGCCGTAATACAGCAGAATACCATGATACGGCTGCCTACACCATCACACTCCCACCTCCATGCTTAACCGTTGGAATCAAGCAATCAGGATTGTAGGGTTCTTTTGGGTTCTCCAGACGTGAACCCGGACCGATGTTGAAAACAACGAAAACGTTAACTCGTCGAATCATATCACGTGTTTCCGTTGATCAGCCGTCCAGTATTTATGATCCTGTCACCATGTTTTTCGCTTCTTGCGTTGGTTGCTGTCATTAATGGCTTCGATATAGCAGCTCGACCATGAATAATCGCTTTATGGAGTTCTCGGCGGACAGTGTCGATAGATACGTGCTCTCGAAGATAGATATTGAGGTCTGCAGTCACTTTAGCCACCTTAGTTTTGTTTTGTTTTGACACAGTTGATGATAGCGTACGATGACGTCTGTCAATTAGTTTTTATTTACAGCTACTATTACGTTTACACGATGATGTCTTTCCATGCTCTGTGTAGGCTCACATAACTGCTAAAAGAGTTGCTCTTGAAAGATTCAATAATTTGGCTTTCTTAGTTACTGTTGCTCTAGCTAATCGGGCCCCCGTAATCTGCTCTCTTTGGAACTTCTAACACTTATATCGATTAACAATAGGTTTTATATTATGTAACTGTGTGTCTGTAATTACGAAGTGTGTATTCTATTTTGATTAAGGTCAGTGATTCGTGACACTAAATTTAAAGTAGTGTACTGTATATATCGAAAAAGCTAAATGATGTTTAAAATAATGAAATTTTACAATATGTGTATGTTTGGAAGAAATCCATTGTATACTGGAAGCTGGTTGAAGCTTAGGGCACTTGTATTGTAAAATGTAAAAGATGTAGGGAAGTCCCTCCGCAACGGAAATGGCATGGAGCGATGTAATAGGTGGTTTTGGCGATCGAACTGGGTAGCTCCTTGGTGTGAACGGTATGCAGTCAGTGCCTAGCCGTTGCACCGTACACATCGACGGTGCCAAGAGAGTCAACTGGAAGCCGCTTTGCAAGAAATTTTGCCTCGGATGGGGATTTGGCTGTTGCATGGTACTCTCGGCAATAAGGAATGGCTGTAACACATTAAAAATCCGTCGCCAAGAAGAAATTGTGTAGAGCATTCAAACATCAAGAGCCGTGAGTACAGTTAGCCGCCACGTCGCTTGCCACCACTACTTCACCACTGCTCCACCAACTTCATCCACACAGATATGTATCAGAGCATGGACCAGTTAATTTCTGAGTGTGATTTTAATAATAATCCAAGTGCTATAAACATGTGTTTAGAACAATAACTTTTATCCTAACCATGAACCTACGCAGGGATCCCTCCTAAGTATTTATAAAACCGATTATCCTGTTTCAAATGCACTGTTATTGTTCATTTATATTTGTCAGATGCGCAAGGATTATTAAAAGTGAAGATAGTTAGAATTTTACTAAAATACTCTGAACTTATTGCTAAGTATCGTTTTGCAAATATTCAGTGCCAGACTGTGTAAATGTTACTGTCTAAAATATCTGCTTCCAGGTGATGAGAAAAGCAAATACGTTATACTCATTTGAAACTTAATTTAGCTTTGATTACTATCATGAGCGAGTTTTTGAAGTTAATTGAGCTAAATACTGAATAATTTGCCTTTGAAAGCGTAAAAACACAAACTATTTCAAGTGAATCAAAGGATTAAAATTAGTTGAACTGAATTTTGCTACTGAAATAACCATAGAGTGTTACTAGTAATACAATATCAGTTTATGGGTCCTCACCATATTCTCCTCATATTAGAAAGATAATTGTAATATTATTGCTACCAAGGAAATCTGATGCATTTCTATAAATGAGAGTATAAGCAGTATAACTCTGGTAATATTTAATTTTATTTGTGATATTTATGTCAGTTAATTCAGAGCCCCTCCTGGCTAATTTTAGTTCTGCATTTCTTGCATTAACATTTCATTGTTGATCCAAGTAACAATCTTGAGTGTAGCTCTTATTTGTGTTAGTTTTGTACAATTTTTGCTTTGTATGATTACTAGTACGTGCAGTATTGGTGACTGCTACACACAGCTCAGAGTGCCCTGTATCCTTTGGTATCCTATGTGCTATTCAAAGGGAAATATTAATGAAAGTAACTTCACCAACTAATATTTAATTTTCTAGGCCCTAGAAATGGTTCAAATGGCTCCGAGCACTATGGGTCTTAACTGCTGTGGTCATCAGTCCCCTAGAACGTAGAACTACTTAAACTTAGCTAACCTAAGGACATCACACACATCCATGCCCGAGGTAGGATTCGAACCTGCAACCGTAGCGGTCTCGCGGCTCCAGGCTGTAACGCCGAGAACCGCTCGGTCACTCCGGCCGTCGCTAGGCGCTACAGTCTGGAGCAGCGAGACCGCTACGGTCGCAGGTTCGAATCCTGCCTCGGGCATGAATGTGTGTGATGTCCTTAAGTTATTTAGGTTTAAGTAGTTCTAAGTTCTAGGGGACTGATGACCTCAGCAGTTAAGTCCCATAGTGCTCAGAGCCATTTGAACCATTTGAAAGCAGTGTTGTCAGTACTAAGTATACTGCATAAATTCAACGTAGAATAATTAAACATGTGTGCTCATGAGACTTACTACGTGTTCTTATCAAAGAATAATGATAACCTGATCTGGCCTTCATCTGTTAAATTACATGCAAGAAATGTCAGCAGTAGCTTTCGCAAGTTAAAAGTTTTTGCTCCCATGGAGGGCTGTGTAGTATAGAATGTTTCAGTTCATAAGTCTCCGTCCAGAGTTATTAGTGTTGGTGAGATAACGAACTTTCACAGTCTCTGCAATTGTTCATGTGGCTGCCATCTTTGGTTGTCATTGATCACCATTAACAGAGGTGAGATTCCTTGGGTGAGCAGTGTGAAAACCAGATATAGCTTTGAGATGTCCAAAATCATTCTGGCTTTGTATGCCATTTTGTCAGCTGTGATTGTAATTATATTACAGAAGAGGAATAAATGCCCCACTTGAGGTACATTGTGAGACTTATGCTAAAATGGAGATGACGTTTCTAATTTACAGCTGAAAATATTTTCCACTCTGGTTATCAGGTCTTGGCATGGGATTTTTGCGGTTTTTAGTCGGCTACAGGCCCTGACTTTGGTGATGATTTTTCTCCCCTACCTAATTCTACCAATTACGGTGAACATAAACTGCAGAACTAGCGCGCGCCTTGGATATAGCGTAGCTTTTCTCCAGCTAACGACAATGACTTGAAGGGCTAATCAGAATAATTCACGGAAAGGATTATATAATATCTAAGAGAACAAACCCCACGAAAACATTATTAGATTGAACTGACAGCTACGAATATTTCAAATATCAGCAACTAAAGTAAAAGATATTAAGATATTAGAATGCTTCCAGAGTAATGCACAGTGTTGTTTCCTTCTAGCTATAAGAGGTGCGTTTTGAGTTTGTGTTTCTTTACGATCAAACAAACAAAGCTTTTACGACAATTTCACTATTACATAAAAGACCGTACTTTAACCTAATAGCTTCCACTAACATTAAGACACTTATCAGGACATTATGAATACAATTCTCATCAAAATCTAGCACTTTATTCACCAGCCACAGCAAAACAGGCAGTTTGAAGTCATTGTTCAAATGTTGTGTAAGAATTTCGTAACTAACGCTTCTTAAAAAGTGAGGAAACTAATCGTACAAGGAGAAAATCGCAAACCGTGTCTTTCTTAGTATTACACATCAATTTTCTGCAGCCAACTCTGCAGTTATTCACTTCTATATTCATCATAAATATCAGTGGGCACCTTTCATAGCTCTAACAACTTTTCTAGCATCCCCATCAAATGAATTCGCAATTGTGAATAAGGACTACCATCAGGTTCAGAATAGAATGCTGGCAGTAAAAATTTATGCCGGACCGGGATTCGAAACCGAGTTTCCAACTTATCGCGAGCGGTCAGCTTACAATTTCGCTATCCGTAAACAATTCACGGCCAAACCAAAACTTCCATATGTCGTCAGCCATGCGTCTACAACATATACTTGTACATCCATTATGTATACATCCCGTTCAGGTCAGACGTTTTACGTCAAAGTCGTTTGCCGAGTGTCTTCGCATTCATACGTAATTGTAGTGCCTCCTTGATTCGGATTAAGTTGCAAGGTTCCTTCGTACATGCATGCATCCATGTAGTCAGAATGACACAGGCACTACAATGTCCTATTTCTAACATCCAGTCGCTCGTGATAACCACACTGGACTAACAAATAGCCAGATACCCGTCCCCTACCACCCCCTTTCCCCAGACCAGACCACGCTAACGCATCGCTTCCAACCTTGATAATGGCTGCAGTACGTTGAGGAAGAGAGTCGACAATTTCATTCATGTACGGCACATCCTGCTGTAGCTGCTTGTCGATGATTATACCCCGTAGAGCTACCGACCAGCGGGGACGTAGCGCAAAGTTTCATCCGCTCTTCCAAATAGTCCACATATTTTTTATGTGATTGAGCCGCAAGAAATAGCGGACCAGATGGGAGCGACAACATGCATAAGGGTTAGTCAAATCAGGAACGTACACACTGAGTTCCACATCCGTTAGGAAAGTGGGTATGAAAAATAAAAATCATGGGTTATGTTCACAGAATCACTGTATTTATTCGCAATTGCCTGTCCCTGAATCAGTACACAGCTGAACTCGTTTTGAAAGTGTTTTGAAATAGTGACTATAGTCCTCTTTTGGATGCGCCGATGTCCTTTTGTTGTCACCTTCAATTTGGGGAATAACTTGGAGTCGGCTGGGAACAAATTTAGTGAATACGGCAGATGATCCAGTGCTGTGATGCGTTCGTTGGCCAAAAACTCACGCACAGGCTTCGCTTTGTGGGCTGGGGCATAGACATGGAGGTATTCGGGATAAACACGACGAGTTCTCGCCCACTAGCACAAAACTTAACAAAAAGTAACTGATGTCTCGCTGCTCCACCACCATTTTCTGACTAGTGTCAGTCACATGATGTTGCATTGAAGGCGAGGACACGGGCTGAAGTGATCCCAGTACTTTGATCTTCTCTACGGCTGTTGCTGAAACTGCAACCATCGTAACACTGCCACTGGCCAAGAGACTGCACTGCAGTTTGTAATTTAACATGAACAGTGCTAATGGAACTGGTGTATGTGTGTGGCGTGTATGTGTGTAGCGTCCACAGCGACTCTGCGATGAAGATGTGGAAGTAACCGTAACACTTAGTCACGAAGAATATTGAAACAAACTTAGCGGTTTATACTCCCCTTAATCTGAATAAATGGGCTGAAGCCATAGTGCCACAAATATCCCCAAAACAACTCACAACCACTTCCAGCCTGAACAACACACTTCGCCCACTGTCCTTTAAACACCTCATTGTACCGCCGGCCCATTCGATGGCTTGCATCATTTGGAAACAAGGCAGGCGACCTGTCGAAACCCACTGCTCTTCTACAGTCAGCTACTGTCAATTTTGTTTGTTGTTTGGTCCACTGAAAGCGTGAATATGTACCTGCCGCTGTGAGCAATGGTCTTCGCGAAGTATCCGACTCCCAAACGTCCATTTATACAGTACCTTTCGCAATGTTCATTCGGAAACAGCTTTAGACGAACGTATATACACTGACAGCAGAAACTCCTGTCGCGTTTCAAACTGCAATTCACAAGACGTGACACACTTCTCCGAGTCTATCGACCGCGATATTTTTACGACAGCTGTTGCTCCAGCATGTTACTTGGCTGCGAGCGGTACACCATTCCTTGTAGACACGTTGGAGAGTCAGCGTCAGTAAACCAACAAATTGAACATTTCTATTACGCTGTGTTCAATGACAGGCACAAACACAACAGCTCCTTTCCGCCTTTCTGTCACGTTCAGACGTAGAACAACCTTGCTACGCTGACTCCGTATTGCCTACTGACATACGCACTACTGCACTGCGATAAATTACATCAGCAGACGAGGGGCACATAGCCAGTTCTACGGCGACGAGCTAAAACCTGCCATGAATATTACTCAGTTGATTTTTCCTTTTCGCTAACACAAGAGAGCGAATTGTAGCGTGTGTCATAATGTAACATAACAAGTCACGTAGCTATGACGGTGCACGAGGAACAGCATGCAGTAATCGAGTTTCTGACCGCACAAAACGTGCCTCCAATTGAAATCTATAGAATAACAATGTACGGTGATGAACTTATCCACATCAGTAATATTCACAGTTGGTTGTCCGTGCTCGTAATGAAGCAGTGATATTAACCTTAACGTGTGTGTGTCCGCAGCTTGTGGTCTCGCGGTCGCGGTCTCGCTTCACGAGCACGGGATCCCGGGCTCGATTTTCGGCGGGCTCAGGGATTTTCACCTGCCTCGAGATGACTGGGTGTTTGTGTTGTTCCCATCATTTCATCATTATTGATGAAAGTGGGGAGATTGGGCTGAGCAGAGGTTGGGAATTTGTACGGCCGCTGATGACCGCGCAGTTGAGTGCCCCACAAACCAAGCATCATCATCAACGTGTGTGACGGAACTCGGAGTGGCCGACTGCGTACGGAAACCGACCTGACTCATTAGTATCGCGCTGATGGAATCATCTTCCCTGATCGTCGAATAAAGCAGATGCAGCTCTCAGGTAAGTATCTCAAGTCGCCAGAGCGCGTGCGGTGCAGGCCATCATTGCAGAACCGTGGTAGGAAACTACGTGCACAGTATGTGCCTCAGATGCTGACTACAGATATCAAACAAAGGAGACTGGACATCTGTCAACAATTTGTTTTCCATTTTGAGCGTGAGGTTGATGATTTCCTTAATAATATTGTGACAATTGATGATAACTGGTTTCACCATTTCGTCGCGAAAACAAGAGAGAAACAACGGATTTGCATCACAATGGATCAAAGACGCCAAAAAACTTCAAAAACGTCCAATCAGCAGACAAGGTCATCCTCACAGTGTTCTGGGATGTTCAGGGTTTGGTACATTCGGAAATCATATGTAAAGGTAAACAACACCACTGTAAACTATGCAACGTACTCCGAGACAATTAGAAAACTGAAAGGCATGATTCGAAGGGTTCTTCCACACATGCAGCACTCGCTGCTTCACCATGACAATGCCAGGCCACACGCAGGCGCTGCGACATCTATAGCAATCCGACGCCTTGGCTTCACTGTCCTCGATAATCCACGACACAAAAAAAAAAAATGGTTCAAATGGCTCTGAGCACTATGGGACTTAACATATATGGTCATCTGTCCCCTAGAACTTAGAATTACTTAAACATAACTAACCTAAGGACATCACACAACACCCAGCCACCACGAGGCAGAGAAAACCCCTGACCCCACCGGGAATCGAACCCGGGAACCCGGGCGTGGGAAGCGAGAACGCTACCGCACTACCACGAGATGCGGGCAATCCACGACACAGTCCCGACTCCACCCATGCTGATTATCATCTGTTTCCAAAACTTAAAGAACACATTCGAGGACTACACTTTAATAGTGTTGAAGCAGGGCAGCAGAGGTGAGGTTGTGGCTCCGTCAACAAAGTCAAATATTCTGTAGTGACGGTATCAACAAATAGGACTCTCGTTGGGACAAATGTATTCAACGCTAGCGTGACCATGGTCAGAAATAACTAAGTAGACATGAAGACTAAAACTGTAGAATGTTAATATCGTTTGATACTTCCTGGCAGAGTGAAACTCTCATTCTGTTAATATCGTTTGTTTTATTTAAAAAACCTTAAGAATTCCCATAAAGATTATATACAATTTCAGTCTCCAGTTGCATAAGCAAAAAACTTTACCATGGTTGCGGCTATAATAATGTAGCCTTCTTCAGAAATGTCACAATATAAATTTAAAATTAAAACATGTCAGATATTGGCCTTATCAAACTTAAAATGATAGTACTACAGTACACAGTGATAAGACTGCGTCACTTCTACTAATGTTTTGCCGATACGCCGCACAAACTCGCTAGATAGGTGGTACGCGAGCGCTGAGTAGTGACTCGTAATTTTATATTGTGACATTTCTGAATACAGCTACATTATTATACCCGAAACCTATCTAAAGTCCCTTGCCTATGCAACTGGAGGCTGAAATTTAATATAATTACATTTTACAATCGCTGACTCTGCTGCACCATGTTAAAAATTTTCATAAAGAGTTCGGAAGCATCACACTAATACCACCGCGAGCCATACGCGCCCCCTAAACGTTGCAAAAGGCGAGACGTTGTTCTTAATGGGATGTGTGATTGCGACGAAGGCAGTAAATCCTCTGCAATGAATTGCCATGCTTTCCTTAGTGTTGCTACGGAGTTCTTGTTTAGGAAGTTCCATTTCTCCACTAGCGCACTTGGCAACTGATAGCTGGCCGTTGGTGCAAGTGCTCGATGGGATTTAAGTCGAGGGAACGGCCAGGCCAGTTCATTTTCAGATTATCTTCTAGTTCCAAGAGCTTCTCTATCTCCTCTGTTAACTACCGGCCATTAAAATTGCTACACGAAAAAGAAACGCAGATGATAAACGGGTATTCATTGAACGAATATATTATACTAGAACTGACATGTGATTACATTTTCACCCAATTTGGGAGCATAGATCCTGAGAAATCAGTATCCAGAACAACCACCTCTGGCCATAATAACGGCCTTGATACGCCTCAGCATTGAGTCAAACAGAGCTTGGATGGCGTGTACAGGTACAGCTGCCCATGCAGTTTCAACACGATACCACAGTTCATCAAAAGAAGTGACTGGCGTATTGTGACGAGCCACTTGCTCGCCCACCATTCACCAGACGTTTTCAATTGGTGAGAAATCTGGAGAATGTGCTGGCCAGGGCAACAGTCTAACATTTTCTATATCCGGAAACGCCCGTACAGGACCTGCAACATGCGGTCGTGCAGTATACTGCTGAAATGTATGGATTCACAGGGATCGAATGAAGGACAGAGCCATAGGTCGTAACACATGTGAAATGTAACGTCCACTGTTCAAAGTGCCGTCAATATGAACAAGAGGTCACCGAGACGTGTAACCAATGGCACCCCATACCATCATGCCGGGTGATACGCCAGTATGGCGATGACGAATACAAGCTTCCAATGTGCGTTCACCGTGATCTCGACAAACACGGATGCGACCATCATGATGCTGTAAACAGAACCTGGATTCATCCGAAAAAATGACGTTCTGCCATTCGTGCACTCAGGTTCGTCGTTAAGGGAGGTACGAAGTCAAACGAGCCGACTTCGAGAAGGAGAGGCACCACAGGACACTTTAATTTGCACTGCCTATATATTTACAAATAAATTCATAAAACTTTGTCAGCATGACCAGAAGTTCAAAAACACAAAAAATAAAAATTTTTAAATGTGAAATTTCATGATTTTTTTCACTTACTGTTGGCTGCATTTGTTGCTATAGGTACACTTTTCTTCATAAGTAAGAGAGATTCTTCGATGAATTTTGCACAGCTCACAAACCATACTTACAGGTTTCCAGAATGAGATTTTCACTCTGCAGCGGAGTGTGCGCTGATACGAAACTTCCTGGCAGATTAAAACTGTGTGCCCGACCGAGACTCGAACTCGGTACCTTTGCCTTTCGGGGGCAAGTGCTCTACCAACTGAGCTACCGAAGCACGACTCACGTCCAGTACTCACAGCTTTACTTCTGCCAGTATCCGTCTCCTACCTTCCAAACTTTACAGAAGCTCTTCTGCGAACCTTTCAGAACTAGCACTCCTGAAAGAAAGGATATAGCGGAGACATGGCTTAGCCACAGCCTGGGGGATGTTTCCAGAATGAGATTTTCACTCTGCAGCGGAGTGTGCGCTGATACAAAACTTCCTGGCAGATTAAAACTGTGTGCCCGACCGAGACTCGAACTCGGGACCTTTGCCTTTCGCGGGCAACTGCTCTACCAACTGAGCTACCGAAGCACCACTCACGTCCAGTACTCACAGCTTTACTTCTGCCAGTATCCGTCTCCTACCTTCCAAACTTTACAGAAGCTCTTCTGAGCTGCAGAGTGAAAATCTCATTCTGGAAACATCCCCCAGGCTGTGGCTAAGCCATGACTCCGCTATATCCTTTCTTTCAGGAGTGCTAGTTCTGCAAGGTTCGCAGAAGAGCTTCTGTAAAGTTTGGAAGGTAGGAGACGGATACTGGCAGAAGTAAAGCTGTGAGTACTGGACGTGAGTCGTGCTTCGGTAGCTCAGTTGGTAGAGCAGTTGCCCGCGAAAGGCAAAGGTCCCGAGTTCGAGTCTCGGTCGGGCACACGGTTTTAATCTGCCAGGAAGTTTCGTATCAGCGCACACTCCGCTGCAGAGTGAAAATCTCATTCTGGAAACATCCCCCAGGCTGTGGCTAAGCCATGTCTCCGCTATATCCTTTCTTTCAGGAGTGCTAGTTCTGCAAGGTTCGCAGAAGAGCTTCTGCAAAGTTTGGAAGGTAGGAGACGGATACTGGCAGAAGTAAAGCTGTGAGTACTGGACGTGAGTCGTGCTTCGGTAGCTCAGTTGGTAGAGCACTAGTCCGCGAAAGGCAAAGGTACCGAGTTCGAGTCTCAGTCGGGCACACAGTTTTAATCTGCCAGGAAGTTTCATACTTACAGGTGTATGAAACTATAGAATTTATTTAATCTTTGTTAAAATGAATGGGCTGTTTCGTGTTAAACTTCTGTTTAGAGAAAACACGAATTTTATAGTTAATTATCTCAGTTTTTAACAGATTTGGGAAACTCTATAGTTTCATACACCTGTAAGTATGGTTTGTATGCTGTGCAAAATTCATCGAAGAATCTCTCTTACTTATGAAGAAAAGTGTACCTACAGCAACAAATGCAGCCAACAATAAGTGAAAAAAATCATGAAATTTCACATCTAAAAAAATTTGTTTTGTTATGTTTTTGAACTTCCTCTGTTGTGAATGTGAATCCCCTGAATCCTTCCTGGTCACGCTGACAACGTTTTATGAATTTATTTGTAAAAGTATAGGCAGTGCGATTTAAAATGTCCTATGGTGCCTCTCTTGTTCCTAGTCAGCCCGTTTCACGTCCTACCCCCTTAAGTACATCGCAGGCGCTCCTGTCTGTGATGCATCGTCAAGGGTAACCGCAGCCATGATCTCCGCGCTGATAGTCCATGCTGCTGCAAACGTCTTCGAACTGTTCGTGCAGATGATTGTTGTCTTGCAAAAGTCCCCATCTGTTCACTCAGCGATCGAGACGTGGCTGCACGATCCGTTACAGCCATGCGAATAAGATGCCTGTCATCGAGCTGCTAGTGATACGAAGCCGTTGGGACCCAGCACGGAGTTCCGTATTACCCTCCTGAACCCACCGATTCCATATGCAGCAATGTGGTGATACGATAAACCGCAATCGCGATTGGCGACAATCCAACCTTTATCAAAGTCGAAAACGTTATGGTACGCATTTCTCCTCCTTACACGAGGCATCACAACAACGTTTCACCAGGCAGCGCCGGTCAACTGCTGTTTGTGTGTGAGAAATCGGTTGGAAACATTTTTCATGTCAGAACTAGGTAGGGGTCGCCACAGGCACCAACCTTGTGTGAATAATATGAAAAGATAATCATTTGCATGTCACAGAATCTTCTTCCTGTCGGTTAAATTTCGCGTCTGTCGCACGTCATCTTCGTGGTGTAGCAATTTTAATGGCCAGTAGTGTAGATGCGGTCGCACACTGTCGTCCAGTAAAATTAAGTGAGGGCTAAATGCACCTCTGAAAATAAGCACATCGTGATGGAGTGCAGCGTCAAAACATTTTTACAGGTGACTGTACCATGTTTACAGATTTTCAAGTGCGTATGCCCATGCCTTGTTATGCGTTCCAAAAGCATAACCACTGGACCACCAAAACGAAAGTCTGACAGTGTTCCTGGGCGCATAACGTACGTTCATATGGCAAGAGGTGGAAACAGTGTGGAACATGATGGTTCTGGTGCCCCCGGTACTGTGACTTCGGAAGGCATATGGTGCTTGTGCGTACTGACCTTCATACCTTTGAGGACGGTGCTCTCAAGAGTCAACGTTATTGTGCCACTGTACTGTGCATCTGAGGCGATTCCAGTTTTGTCGATGACAATGCGCGATCGGATTGAGCAGTCCTTTGAGCTTTTCAAACGAGGGCATATTCGATTTATGGACTAGCCTCTGCATTCCATCGACTTAAATCCCTGTGAGCAAGTGTGTGATTCGTCGGGGATAAGTATTGCACCATGTCGACGTCGACCAACGATCTTCCATCCGTTGTGGAGCAATGGAACGACCTATTACAAGAACTCCGTAGCAATACTGTGGCCAGAGTAGCAGCCCGTTGCAGAGAACGCATTGCCGTCCATCGTAATCACACACCATGTTAAGAACCATCTATCTCCTTTAGTAACGTCCAGGGAACAATCGTAACTCGCAGTGACATAAGCGTAATTTTTGCCTTCGAACAAGGGTCATTTCTTTCCTACTGTACTATTCTGTACCAGTTTTTTTTTCTGTGTATGGTCCAAGTTTCATCGAGTTATGTCACATGGCGGTAGAAGCTCATGCTGAAGTTATTTTCCTCTCCTTACGTTTTGCAGACTACTGTAGTGTTTTGTCCAGTGGGCTCGTTTGCTTCGTATTCATCACAGTTCGACCGTTTTGATGTCTTTTCGCAGGAAACAAATCGCTGTCCATATTCCACTCCCGCCAAGATTTTTATTTAAATAAATTCTTCCGTTTTCAAGTCGAGTCAAGTTTTCAAATATATGGTAGATGCCTTCCTGCACTGTTAGTTAAAAACAGTAATAACAAAAGATAAAACGAAACACAATAAGCACACATTTAAGAGACGTCCCCGAAACATTGGTATTTAAAAGAAGCGCTTTCCTGTCACTGTACCGTGTTCATCATAGGAATACGCCTGATGTAAACATTACACCATGTATTCTTCCGCGTTTGCTTTAATCTCATTGGATTTCGTTTCACGTGGAGTGGAAGTCCAGCTGTGACCAGGGCAGTCAAGAACGATCATATGGATGCGTTTTATGCCCCTTTACAAGGACACACACAGGGTGACAATGCGGGACAACACCATTACCAGCGCATTACACTTGGACAGAACTGGCCAGCTAGCTGGTCCAGCTAACCTGCAATGATGTGAGCAGCTGCAGTTTAGACGTAAAAAGAGACGAGCAGAGAAACAATATAGTTTCTAACGTCATTTACTTTTTAAAGTGAATGAAGTAATATTCGGTAAAACTCCAGCACCAATGCAAGCTTCTTAGCTGACCAGACGGAAAGCATAAAATAATCTCGTTCTCACCTGACATATTTTCTAACTACAAACAAGAATAACGAAAATTTCTAATTTAAACACAGAGTAATTTTTATGAGTGAGCCATGTGTGACGCAAAAGCATCCTCCAGGGATTTTACCATGTTGTTTGCCACTGAAGCTATTAATTACACTCAGTCCCCTGGTAACCTCTCAGCTGCTTCCTTAACCGAATCCGAGAAATATATTCCAGTTCTGGAAATGTCATTTGCTGCTTTGATAACGAGTCGATCAACAACAGAATCCACGAAGCCACCCAGGCGCCGCAGTTTCTTCTTTTATTTTATGGTGTGCCATTGTGTATCCCGGCATCGTTAATCAGACATGGGAAAAAGCTGCGTACGTTAGCTGCAGTACGCCAGTCAGCATAACAGCCTTATTATTTCTCGGACTAAATCCCGTAACTTGGCATCAGATCAGTTTTGCTGGGTACGTTTTGTAATGGTACAAAAGCAAATGTAAAAATGCAGCAATTGTATGCTGCGGAAATGATTTTTTTTTTCGTGTGTCAAACGACTCTTATCATTCTGGTGCGTGTGAGACTACATCTGTGCTATGAAACAATGGACTTAGACAAAATAAAGAGTATTTGGTTTTTGAGTGTTGTCCTAAAATATTAAATTGTTATGTTTTCTTGATTTAAGCAATTTTATTAACAATCTTTTATAAAATATCGATAACTAAGAGGTTATGTTTGAAATGAAATGAGGAATTTCGCTTGCACTATGCAATTAGAAACAAAAATACGCGCATTATTCGCGAAAAGCGGTACTGGTTCAAATGGCTCTAAGCCCTACGGGACTTAACATCTCAGTTCATCAGTCCCCTAGACCTAGAACTACTTAAACCTAACTAACCTAAGGACATCACACACATCCATGCCCGAGGCAGAATTCGAACCTGCGACCGTAGCAGCGGCACGGTTCCGGACTGAAGGGCCTAGAACCGCTCGGCCGCAGCGGCCGCCAAAAAGTGGTACTGAAGTCTATAATTACAAGATGTAGGTATTTCAAATTGAATGAAAAAAATAAGGGTTACCAAGGCAAGATTTGAACTACCGATCCACAAAGCAAGCCAGTTGATCAAGGTACTATGCTGCCGATTCCGCTGTACATTCTCAATTATATCAAATACAACTTCTCGGAAAACCTCAAAGCGTTTTTATCTGTAAATTTTTTAAAAAACATTAAGAACAACGTGTTCCACTCGTGTGTTTCACTACGGAGCGCGAAGTGACCTGTCATTTTCATACTGCGTATTAAAGCTGCGACAATTACAGCACAACAGTACAGAGGCTGTGTCTATACACGATTTTTGAAATAAAAATAACATATCCAAAGTGTGGTTAGGGAAAACGTTGATGGCTCTTAATACATTAGAATATCTTGAAATTTTATTTAACGTAACTTAGTAATAAAATATCTAATATTTAAGTAGGACCTACTTCCAAGAGCGTAACACCACCAGTGCATGTGTGCTACGGCTTCTAACCAATCATCGTGTTTATGTTTGTTCACATCAGGTTCACATCTTACGATGAACGTAATATAGAAACTCGAAGGGCGTGCCGGGAAATAGGGAGTCAGTTGGTGAAGGGGAAAGGTTGGCCTCTTAGGAGGGTAGAAATGTGGTGGCATGAAGATAGAGGACTGTGAATAGCTCTGATGAGGTACGAGGGGCTGCTGGGGCAGAATAGGGGGAGTTGATGACGCTAATAGCTGTTGTATAAAGGAAGTGAGGGGGGAAGGGAGGGGGAAGAAAGGTAGAAGAAAAAGAGTTAAGGATGTGTGAGGAGGGGAGGAAGAGAAAGTTCTGATAAGATGTATTGGGTGGGGTGGACCTATATAAGATGGATAAATGTCAGGACGGAGTGAGGGGGACATGGTTTAAGTTTCGGTGAAAGGTGTGTACGTGGAGGGTTGCTGAAATGTGTTGGTAAAGGCGCAGCAGCGTGTGGGCATTGGAAAGTAGAGGGGAAACGATAGGATTGTTGGCAGGAAGTTTCTTGATGGTGTAAATTGTTCAGATGTGTTCAGTGTGCGAGCTAACACACCAAAGATGTAAGGGCTCAAATGCGGTTCCTCTTCCTCTAAATGTCTTGGCTCAAACTCGTTCAAATGGCTCTGAGCACTATGGGACTCAACTGCTGTGGTCGTCAGTCCCCTAGAACTTAGAACTACTTAAACCTAACTAACCTAAGGACCTCACACACATCATTGCCCGAGGCAGGATTCGAACCTGCGACCGCAGCAGCCGCACGGTTCCAGACTGCGCGCCTAGAACCGCGAGACCACCGCGGCCGGCTCAAACTCGTCTAGGGGTTGATATGCACATGTCACATTACACGCCCTATATTAGACACTTGTGACCCTTTGGTTAAATTGTATGGCTGACCAAATACAAAGTTAACATAACACATAATATCAGTAATAATAATATTGCGAACTAAATTGACGACCCATAAAAGCTGTAGGCCACAAATTTTCGATTTGGTTAGAATAATGTTTATTCAGAAAGCAAACTAATAGCGAAAGTAGTCGTATTTAGAGTTATTGTTACACTCGAGCGCATATCTATTTGAAACAGTTCGATCATTCACAATCTCATCACGAAATACAAGTTACCTACGCGAAATGTTCACACCGCTCAGAGGCTAAGTCCCGCGATACCACACAATTTTCTAAGTCGTTTCGCTTCCTAACTGCCTAAAGACCGACCGTTCGCTTTCGCGTCTCGACCCGAATTGTGCCCTTTGGTGCTCCATGCGAACTGTCCGCCTTCGCGTCTGCACCAACACTGACCTCTGCCCGTCTCTGGCTGCGTTTCCCGCGCGCCGAATATGCTCGCTCAACTGACTAGGGCAGGTCCCTTTCCTGAAGCCGTCCATCTGATTGGCTAAAGCTTATTTTGCATTTTAACATATTTAAATAATCAAAGCTTTACCACTTTCACGTTCTAAATAAAGTAACAATAATATCCATTACATAATAAACATTAAATTCTTTTACATAAAACGAATACAATTTACTTCTTAACTTTGAATGCTACGGCGAGTATCATTGCACCAATGTGCTTTCTGATAAATAAGTACAGAACAAAAGTAGTTATTATGCCCTATACTTTACCACAAATAATGATTCAATAAGGTGCCTTGTTGTCATCGTTCAATGTGTTTTTTGTGGAGGAAATGATGATCTGATGCTTAACCGTAAATAATGATAATTTAAATGTACTATATCTTTCAAACAAATAAAGATACAGAGTTGATATTTACAATGTTTGTCATTTTAATGATGCTCTTCTGTATGAAATGTCGACCTTAAGATCGACTAAAGCATTCAGATTTTAGCATTCAGCTCTTTCTTACAAAAAATTGTTAATTTCACTTTAACAAAAAATCTTAAACTATCATAAATATGGTCACTATTCAAATTTTATTGGGACCACCACGAAAATTTGTGGAGGATGGCAGATTAAAATTACTGTGGCTTGATTCCTGGCATTACTACAGAATTAAATAGTTTTCATAAATGTGTCCCTTTATGGCTGATCTCAGGTCCACCATATTTAATACTGCTACGTATCCTCGGCCACAGACGGCTTCTACTAGGTTTCCCTATGACATATCACACTACAGCGCTTAGGACTCAGTAGACAGCCAACGTCTGTGAGTTTCCCCATCTCGTGGTGAATCTGCGCCCTTTGTGGCACCCGGTCCTGGACGACAGGGTTCGTTTCATAGTTCCTGTAGGCTGACTCTTTCAACCATATGTTTAAATGAGACCGCAGTGCTCGTTAACTCACAAGTGTTAGTGAGCAGAGGCGGAAAGTAGATGCGTTGGTAAAGGATCCTTTTGATAGAACGTAAACGGATGCGTAAAGCGAAGCGGAGTGCATGGCGTGTAGGGCTGGCTCTGAGCACTATGGGACTTAATTGCTGAGGTCATCAGTCCCCTAGAACTTAGAACTGCTTAAACCTAACTAACCTAAGGACATCACACACATCCATGCCCGAGGCAGGATTCAAACCTGCTACCGTAGCGGTCGCGCGGTTCCAGACTGTAGCGCCTAGAACCGCTCGGCCACTCAGCTGGCCGGCGTGTAGGGATAGCACGGTTTTCCGCTTGTATATGTACAGCTGCAACCTCTGGCACCTATCAGAGGCGGCCGAAACGGTGCGTGCGTGGAAGATGAACTGGGCATCTCGTAGGAGCTCCGGCCAGCCGCGGGACCTAGTGACGTCACGTGGTGCGAGGGTCGGCGCCATGTTTGAAACTTCACTCCCCCCCAGGCATCCGCCGTTGCTTCCTTTCGATATCGAAAGCCGGCCCCACGCTCTACTACCCCTGGTGGCTGTTAAAATTGTTCCTGCTTGTTCTAATCTTCAAAGCATAAACCATGATTCTCTTCTTTTCGGACTGTATTTTGTGCCCGTTTTCCAAGCAAAGCTATGGTCGTTTTGAGAAGCTCCCTTTGTTTAAAATGTCGCTTTTGCTCGGAAGAACGCTCAGCAACTATGCGAATTATTTGACCTGTATAGATTCGCGTTCGCACAGTATACAAACCGGGCATACGAAGAGCTATGTCATCTTTATCACGGCGCAAGATATGTCGCGTCTCGAGTATGGACCGGAACATTGGCCTCAGCCCGTGTCTGTGCAGCACACCCCCTAACATGCACCCTTTGGCAACACAGTATGGCAGAAAAGAAGCCGGACTGGCCTCTTCTGCAGATTCACAAGGCGCACTTCTTCAGTGTCACCCGATAGCGTTTGCAATATCTCTCTTGCTATAAACACGTGTCTCATTTGCTGCAATTCAGACTGTAGGTGGTCGTCATCAGAAATAATTTTTCCCCTCTGTACTAACTAGTTCAGAACCGCTTTCCTGTGTACAGGGCGGTGAAAACTGTGGGCGTTGAAGTATCGATCAGTGTGCGTCGATTCCCTGTACACCGAATGTCCAAGCCGGCCTCCTGCCTTCCGCTCAACTAAAACATCCAACAACGGTTGGTTACCATCTTCTCTTTCTCAATGGTGAATTTAACTATGGAGTGGACATCGTTCATGTGATCGACGAAGTGCAGCGATGCAGTTTCTCGTAGGGCCATGTGAAGCATGTAACACCAACGTACCTTAGAAATCAAGACGGACGCAACGCCTCAGAGTTCAGATCCTGCTCCTCAACGTGCTCCGTAAACAAATGCGTGACTACCGGAGACACTAATGATCCCATCGCAGTGCCATCCTTCATTTATAATATTCGTCACGATGAGAGAAGTGCATTGACTTTGGAGCATGACGGAATTTTATTCGATCTGACGCAGTTTGTAAACTAAGAAAGTTTTATCCAGACACTCTGCTGCTAAGGACTCCGAGGACACGAGGTTTTTATTTAACAGAAGCTTTTCAGGGAAGCAGGCCCAGCCTAGACTCCACTAAATACTTCTTTTGGCTTCTGAAGTGAAGTTAGCGTTAGTGTCCAGTCAGTAACAAGGTCATTAGAGACGGGTGCCGTTTCGAACTGTTTTAAAGACAGGTAAGGAAATCGACCGTGCCCTTGCATTGAAACCATCCCGGCATTTGCTTGGTGTGATTTAGGAAACTCACCCTCGCCATTTGCGGTGGAGTTATTTAGGAAAATGACGGAAAACCTAAAGCTGGATGGCCGGACGACATTTGAACCATCGTCCTCCCGAATGCGAGACGAATGTGATGACCACCGCTCCACCTCGCTCGGTTTATGGCATCTGTGCTTTGGATCCCTTGCCTAGTGAATTCAATAAATCGTATATAGCGAATTGAAAAAAGTGACACTAAAAATTAACAAACAATATTTTTAAACTATAAAAATGAACAAACTCTGCTGTAGGGATGTACACTCCTGGAAATGGAAAAAAGAACACATTGACACCGGTGTGTCAGACCCACCATACTTGCTCCGGACACTGCGACAGGGCTGTACACGCAATGATCACACGCACGGCACAGCGGACACACCAGGAACCGCGGTGTTGGCCGTCGAATGGCGCTAGCTGCGCAGCATTTGTGCAGCGCCGCCGTCAGTGTCAGCCACTTTGCCGTGGCATACGGAGCTCCATCGCAGTCTTTAACACTGGTAGCATGCCGCGACAGCGTGCACGTACCACCGAATTGCTCAACACGTGGGGTATGAGGTCTCCACAGTACATCGATGTTGTCGCCAGTGGTCGGCGGAAGGTGCACGTGCCCGTCGACCTGGGACCGGACCGCAGCGACGCACGGATACACGCCAAGACCGTAGGATCCTACGCAGTGCCGTAGGGGACCGCACCGCCACTTCCCAGCAAATTAGGGACACTGTTGCTCCTGGGCTATCGGCGAGGACCATTCGCAACCGTTAGGCCGTCTTCCGCTCACGCCCCAACATCGTGCAGCCCGCCTCCAGTGGTGTCGCGACAGGCGTGAATGGAGGGACGAATGGAGACGTGTCGTCTTCAGCGATGAGAGTTGCTTCTGCCTTGGTGCGAATGATGGTCGTATGCGTGTTTGGCTCTGTGCAGGTGAGCGCCACAATCAGGACTGCATACGACCGAGGCACACAGGGCCAACACCCGGCATCATGGTGTGGGGAGCGATTTCCTACACTGGCCGTACACCTCTGGTGATCGTCGAGGGGACACTGAATAGTGCACGGTACATCCAAACCGTCATCGAACCCATCGTTCTACCATTCCTAGACCGGCAAGGGAACTTGCTGTTCCAACAGGACAATGCACGTCCGCATGTATCCCGTGCCACCCAACGTGCTCTAGAAGGTGTAAGTCAACTACCCTGGCCAGCAAGATCTCCGGATCTGTCCCCCATTGAGCATGTTTGGGACTGGATGAAGCGTCGTCTCAAGCGGTCTGCACGTCCAGCACGAACGCCGGTCCAACTGAGGCGCCAGGTGGAAATGGCATGGCAAGCCGTTCCACAGGACTACATCCAGCATCTCGACGATCGTCTCCATGGGAGAATAGCAGCCTGCATTGCTGCGAAAGGTGGATATACACTGTACTAGTGCCGACATTGTGCATGCTCTGTTGCCTGTGTCTATGTGCCTGTGGTTCTGTCAGTGTGATCATGTGATGTATCTGACCCCAGGAATGTGTCAATAAAGTTTCCCCTTCCTGGGACAATGAATTCACGGTGTTCTTATTTCAATTTCCAGGAGTGTATGTAATTGGCTGCAGCTGATGTCATCATGCATATATGATCGAGAGACCGTAACAGTCCCGGCAGTCAGTGAACTCCTGACGACGATGGCGGAGATGGCCATCGAAAGCTCGTGCATTTTAGTTGAATTGACGCGGCTGGAAAACCGAGAAAGTTTTATTCAGCTTACTCACACTTAATATGGAGGGGCGGTCTGTACTCAGTTTCTTATTAGAACAGAAACTTCTTAGCCAAGATGGCAATTAAACATTGTACTGTTTCAGTAAACTATGTTACCATCATCATATCTTCGTACAGATTATTAATAAGTTATGATGATGGTAACATAGTTTACAGAAACAATACAGTGTTTTTTGCGATATTGGCTAAGAAGTTTTTCTTCTCCTAAGAAAGTCAATTACGCACGCAGTTTCATACCGTCAAGCTAGGATCGTGTGTTTTACAATCTTCTACTTACGTCAAATTCCGGCATTTAAATCACACTTTTTTGATCAGATACTCCTGGGATTATTCCATATTTTAAGAATTTGTTGCTCGTTAGAGTGCGCCGGTGGTTTTAAATATACTGAAATTTAAAAGGCCCGTGTAATGGCGGATCAAATAGCGGTCAACGATAATTCTTTCCGTCAGCGCAGCAGCTGCGCTAAATTGCTGAAAAATCTCAAATAGGTGACAAATGGTGGTCATTATCTAATAAATGAATAAATGTATGCTCAGTGTTGCTTTAAAATTTCTTAATAAACATAACCATGATGCAAATGATACATTTACCACAATACCGGCACATAAGTCCAGATAAGAACAACCGCTCATATAAGAAATGAAGCAAAAATACCTTCATTACGACATACAAGTAATAAGATCGAAAGCAAACGAGCAATATGCATCGATAGAGCGAGCTTTTAATTGTGAGTTGTTATTCATACACTATTTACAATGGCAGCTTTTCTTAAAAGTATGTGGACACCTGGCTAAAAATGATTTACAAATACGTGGCACCCTTCATCGGTAAGGCTGGAATTCAGTATGGTGTTGGCCCGCCATTAGCCTTGATGACAGCTTCCACTCTCGCAGATATTCATTCAATCAGGTGCTGGAAGGTTTCTTGGAGAATGTCAGCCAATTATTAACGGAGTGCTGCATTGAGGAGAGGTATCGATGTCGGTCGGCGAGGTCTGGCTTGGAGTGGGCGTTCCAAAACATCCCAAGGGTGTTCTGACCTTGCGACTTATCTTAGAAGAAAGATTAAGGAAAGGTAAACCTACGTTTATAGCATTTGTAGACTTAGAGAAAGCTTTTGACAATGTTGACTGGAATACTCTCTTTCAAATTCTGAAGGTGACAGGAGTAAAATACAGGGAACGAAAGGCTATTTACAATTCGTACAGGAACCAGATGGTAGTTATATTAGTCGAGGGGCATGAAAGGGAAGCAGTGGTTGGGAAGGGAGTGAGACAGGGTTGTAGCCTCTCCCTGATGCTGTTCAATCTGTATATTGAGCAAGCAGTAAGGGAAACAAAAGAAAAGTTCGGAGTAGGTACTAAAATCCATGGAGAAGAAATAAAAACTTTGAGGTTCGCCGATGACATTGTAATTCTGTCAGAGACAGCAAAGGACTTGTAAGAGCAGTTGAAAAGAATGGACAGTGTCTTGAAAGGAGGGTATAAGATGAACATCAACAAAAGCAAAACGAGGATAATGGAATGTAGTCGAATTAAGTCGGCTGATGCTGAGGCAATTAGATCAGGAAATGAGACACTTAAAGTAGTAAAGGAGGTTTGCTATTTGGGGAGTAAAATAACTGATGATGGTCGAAGTAGAGAGGATATAAAATGTAGACTGGCAATGGCAAGGAAAGCGTTTCTGAAGAAGAGAAATTTGTTAACATCGAGTATAGATTTAAGTGTCAGGAAGTCGTTTCTGAAAGTATTTGTATGGAGTGTAGCTATGTATGGAAGTGAAACATGGACGATAAATAGTTTAGACAAGAAGAGAATAGAAGCTTTCGAAATGTGGTGCTACAGAAGAATGCTGAAGATTAGATGGGTAGATCATATAACTAACGAGGAGGTATTGAATAGAATTGTGGAGAAGAGGAGTTTGTGGCACAACTTGACAAGAAGGGATCGGTTGGTAGGATATGTTCTGAGGCATCAAGGGATCACAAATTTAGCATTGGACGACAGAGGGTAAAAATCGTAGAGGGAGACCAAGAGATGAATACACTAATCAGATTCAGAAGGATGTAGGCTGCAGTAGGTACTAGGAGATGAAGATGCTTGCACAGGATAGAGCAACATGGAGAGCTGCATCAAACCAGTCTCAGGACTGAAGACCACAACAACAATAACATCGATGTCAGTCGGTGAGGTCTGGCAAGGAGTTGGTGTACCAAAACATCCCAAAGGTATTCTATAGGATTCAGGTCGTGCCTAACTGTCATAGTACTTTGATTGAATCCTGATGCAGTTTGGAATTTCTGTGCGACGGTCTGTGTAGATGTCTGCATATTACACGTTTCGACCCTCGACAACCGTCGGCGGTCTCTGTCAGTCAACAGGCGACGTCGGCCTGTACGTATTTGTGCTGTAGTGTCCCTTCACGTTTCCTACTTCACTATCACATCGGAAACAGTGAACCTAGGGATGTTTAGGTGTGTGGAAATCACGCGTACAAACGTATGACACAAGAGACACCCAGTCACCTGACCACGTTCAAACCCCGTGAATTCCGCGGAACGCCCATTCTGCTCTCTCACGATTTCTAAAGACTACTGAGATCACTGATATGGAGTACGTGGCAGTAGGTGGCAGAACAAAGCACCTAATATGAAAAACATTCGTTTTTGGGGGTGTCCGGATACTTTTGATCACGTAGTGTATATGCCTGCTTGCATCTACACCTCTTTAATTGTTTTTCATAGTATTAGTATGTGATATAATTACAAAATACACTCCTGGAAATTGAAATAAGAACACCGTGAATTCATTGTCCAAGGAAGGGGAAACTTTATTGACACATTCCTGGGGTCAGATACATCACATGATCACACTGACAGAACCACAGGCACATAGACACAGGCAACAGAGCATGCACAATGTCGGCACTAGTACAGTGTATATCCACCTTTCGCAGCAATGCAGGCTGCTATTCTCCCATGGAGACGATCGTACAGATGCTGGATGTAGTTCTGTGGAACGGCTTGCCATGCCATTTCCACCTGGCGCCTCAGTTGGACCAGCGTTCGTGCTTGACGTGCAGATCGCGTGAGACGACGCTTCATCCAGTCCCAAACATGCTCAGTGGGGGACAGATCCGGAGATCTTGCTGGCCAGGGTAGTTGACTTACACCTTCTAGAGCACGTTGGGTGGCACGGGATACATGCGGACGTGCATTGTCCTGTTGGAACAGCAAGTTCCCTTGCCGGTCTAGGAATGCTAGAACGATGGGTTCGATGACGGTTTGGATGTACCGTGCACTATTCAGTGTCCCCTCGACGATCACCAGAGGTGTACGGCCAGTGTAGGAGATCGCTCCCCACACCATGATGCCGGGTGTTGGCCCTGTGTGCCTCGGTCGTATGCAGTCCTGATTGTGGCGCTCACCTGCACGGAGCCAAACACGCATACGACCATCATTCGCACCAAGGCAGAAGCGACTCTCATCGCTGAAGACGACACGTCTCCATTCGTCCCTCCATTCACGCCTGTCGCGACACCACTGGAGGCGCGCTGCACGATGTTGGGGCGTGAGCGGAAGACGGCCTAACGGTGTGCGGGACCGTAGCCCAGCTTCATGGAGACGGTTGCGAATGGTCCTCGCCGATACCCCAGGAGCAACAGTGTCCCTAATTTGCTGGGAAGTGGCGGTGCGGTCCCCTACGGCACTGCGTAGGATCCTACGGTCTTGGCGTGCATCCGTGCGTCGCTGCGGTCCGGTCCCAGGTCGACGGGCACGTGCACCTTCCGCCGACCACTGGCGGCAACATCGATGTACTGTGGAGACCTCATGCCCCACGTGTTGAGCAATTCGGCGGTATGTGCACGCTGTCGCGGCATGCTACCAGTGTTAAAGACTGCAATGGAGCTCCGTATGCCAAGGCAAAGTGGCTGACACTGACGGCGGCGGTGCACAAATGCTGCGCAGCTAGCGCCATTCGACGGCCAACACCGCCGTTCCTGGTGTGTCCGCTGTGCCGTGCGTGTGATCATTGCTTGTACAGCCCTGTCGCAGTGTCCGGAGCAAGTATGGTGGGTCTGACACACCGGTGTCAATGTGTTCTTTTTTCCATTTCCAGGAGTGTAGATCCAATGTGGCGCGCGCGCGTAAGTCGACACGGCAGCTCGTGGCAACACGGGTGACGTTAGGTGGCGCCACGGGGAGGCGCCACGTTTGAAACTGCCGCTCCCGCGTCGCGCGTCTGTCTCTGCTTATTTCGATGTCCAACGCCCGTCCCCCTGCCCTGCTGAGTGTGTATCCCTGGTCTCTGTTGAAATTGTTTCTGTTTAAGCGAATCTCGGCCGCTTCCTTTATAACGGAGTCCCAATATGTAGAAGCATGAGACAGCACTATTGAATTTTCGATCCGTATCTTATGTCCGTTTACTAGGCAATGCTCCGCTATGGCCGATGCCCAATGTACATGCTGCCATATTCACAGGGTACACAATACACACCGGGCACTCGGAGAGCAATGTCGTCCTTAACAGGGCGCAACATACACTCCTGGAAATGGAAAAAAGAACACATTGACACCGGTATGTCAGACCCACCATACTTGCTCCGGACACTGCGAGAGGGCTGTACAAGCAATGATCACACGCACGGCACAGCGGACACACCAGGGACCGCGGTGTTGGCCGTCGAATGGCGCTAGCTGCGCAGCATTTGTGCAGCGCCGCCGTCAGTGTCAGCCAGTTTGCCGTGGCATACGGAGCTCCATCGAAGTCTTTAACACTGGTAGCATGCCGCGACAGCGTGGACGTGAACCGTATGTGCAGTTGACGGACTTCAAGCGAGGGCGTATAGTGGGCATGCGGGAGGCCGGGTGGACGTACCGCCGAATTGCTCAACACGTGGGGCGTGAGGTCTCCACAGTACATCGATGTTGTCGCCAGTGGTCGGCGGAAGGTGCACGTGCCCGTCGACCTGGGACCGGACCGCAGCGACGCACGGATGCACGCCAAGACCGTAGGATCCTACGCAGTGCCGTAGGGGACCGCACCGCCACTTCCCAACAAATTAGGGACACTGTTGCTCCTGGGCTATCGGCGAGGACCATTCGCAACCGTCTCCATGAAGCTGGGCTACGGTCCCGCACACCGTTAGGCCATCTTCCGCTCACGCCCCAACATCGTGCAGCCCGCCTCCAGTGGTGTCGCGACAGGCGCGAATGGATGGACGAATGGAGACTTGTCGTCTTCAGCGATGAGAGTCGCTTCTGCCTTGGTGCGAATGATGGTCGTATGCGTGTTTGGCCCCGTGCAGGTGAGCGCCACAATCAGAACTGCATACGACCGAGGCACACAGGGCCAACACCCGGCATCATGGTGTGGGGAGCGATCTCCTACACTGGCCGTACACCTCTGGTGATCGTCGAGGGGACACTGAATAGTGCACGGTACATCCAAACCGTCATCGAACCCATCGTTCTACCATTCCTAGACCGGCAAGGGAACTTGCTGTTCCAACAGGACAATGCACGTCCGCATGTATCCCGTGCCACCCAACGTGCTCTAGAAGGTGTAAGTCAACTACCCTGGCCAGCAAGATCTCTGGATCTGTCCCCCATTGAGCATTTTTGGGACTGGATGAAGCGTCGTCTCACGCGGTCTGCACGTCCAGCACGAACGCTGGTCCAACTGAGGCGCCAGGTGGAAATGGCATGGCAAGCCGTTCCACAGGACTACATCCAGCATCTCTAAGATCGTCTCCATGGGAGAATAGCAGCCTGCATTGCTGCGAAAGGTGGATATACACTGTACTAGTGCCGACATTGTGCATGCTCTGTTGCCTGTGTCTATGTGCCTGTGGTTCTGTCAGTGTGATCATGTGATGTATCTGACCCCAGGAATGTGTCAATAAAGTTTCCCCTTCCTGGGACAATGAATTTACGGTGTTCTTATTTCAATTTCCAGGAGTGTATTTCGTATCTTGGGGGCGGACCGGAACACTGGTCTTAGCCCATGTTTCTGCAACAGACGTGCTAACGTACTGCTAGTTGCTCCACAGTATGGCAGGAATACAGGCCGTTTGGCCTCTTCTACTGATTCACCAGCTGTCTTTCGTCGGAGGCCCTTGAAAGCGGTTGCGATGTCCCTTTTGCTATATAGAGTTCCCCCGAAAACACGTTTTAAGTTCTGCAGTTCAGACTGTAGGTGGTCGTCGTCAGAGATAAACTTGGCTCTATGAACCAACGTGTTAAGGACAGCTTTCTTGTGTACAGGGTGGTGGAAACTATTTGCTTTCAAGTACCGATCAGTGTGTGTTGTTTTCCAGCACACTGAGTGACCAAGCTGGCCTCCTGCCTTCTGCTCTACTAAAACATCCAATAATGGTAGCTTGCCGTGCTTCTCCATCTCGACAGTAAATTTAATGTTGGGATGGACACCATTCACATGATCGACGAACTGCTGTAGTGTATCTTCACCATGAGGCCATATCAGGAAGGTGTCATCAACGTATCGTAGAAAGCAAAGATGGCCGTGTTGTCGCAGTTTGCAGAGCCTGTTCCTCAAAGTGAGTAAACTATCTAGTAAGTGATGGAAATTTATTTCCAATTGCACCGACAGTTAGGAATGAATCATTTTACGACATTTCTTGCAAATCATTTTATTACTTCATATGTAGGTGTGTTTTATGATGGAGATATGTATGTATGACTTAAAGAACCCACGTCAAGTGCTACAATACCTTATGTGATTGTTTCTTTTATTTTTATTTTTTTTAGTTTTATTTATTATTTATTTTGTTGATGCTAACAAATGTGAATCTTTTGTCTGCGAAATATGAGCTTGATATTAGTGTAAGTTTTCACCACTTGCAAACGACGTTAATACGAACAACGAATACAGCAGACTCTGCATTCCTATCATATCAAACATCTTAACACTACTTTTTCTACTTTATACACCACATATGGTCAGCCAGCAGTTCCAGATATCCAGCCTTATGCGAGTAGGGTTGAAGGGCTGCACACACACACACACACACACACACACACACACACTCGTACATGAGTGGAACAGAGGAGATTTTCTCTGGTTTCCAGCGGCTAGCCGAAAAGGTAAAGACTTCCAGGCTTGCCTGCGAGATTAAGGTGGAGCTCACCATCTCCAGCATCGTCGACAGAACTGACTGTGGTCCTCTGGTGCAGAGTCGACTGGAGAGTCTGAATCAGAGGCTCAGGTGGTACTGTGACCGTGTAGGCTGCAGAGTCCCTGACTTGCGCCATTGGGTGGTGAGTTTCCGGGTTCCGCTTAGTATGTCAGGAATCCACTACACACAGGAAGCGGCTACACGGGTAGAGGGGGCTGTGTGGAAGGGACTGGGCCGTTTTTTAGGTTAGAGGATCTCAGAAATCACAGAAAGGGCGTCCGTCTAAAAGGGTAAGGTAGATGTAGAAACGATCGGTATTGTAGTTGTAAATTGCCGTAGCTGTGCTGGGAAAGAACTAGACCTCCAAGCCCTAATAGAAAGCACTGAAGCTCAAATAGTTGTAGGTACCGAAAGCTGACTAAAGCCGGAAATAAGTTCAGCGGAATTTTTTTTTCAAACGACCTAACAGTATTCAGAAAGGATAGATTAAATGCAGTTAGTAGTGGAGTATTTATTGCTGTCAGAAGCAGTTCACCTGGTAGTGAAATTGAATTAGATAGTTCTGCGAAATAAAATGGGTAGAGGTTATACTTGACAATCGGACTAAACTATTAACTGGATCGTTTTACCGACCCCCGACTCGGAAGATACAGTTGCTAAACAGTTCAAAGAGAACTTGAGTCTCATTTCAAATAGGTACCCCACTCCTACTATTATAGTCGGTGGCGACTTCATTCTGCCCTCGATATGCTGGAAAAATTATACGTTTAAATCCGGCAGCAGACATAAAACGTCATCCGAAATTGTACCGAATTCTTTCTCAGAATATTACTTTGAACAATGAGTTCATGAGCCCACTCTAAAAGTAAATGGTTGCGAAAGCATACTTGACCTCTTGGCAACAAATAATCCTGGTCAAATAGTGAGTATCATGGCGAATACAGGAATTAGCGACCACAAGGCAGTTGCTGCTAGGCTGAATACCGTAACATCCACAACCATCAAAAACAAAAACAAAATACACATATTCAAAAAAGCTTATAAAAGTGCTCTTAACGCCTTTTTAAGAGACAGTCTCCACTCCCTCCGATCCGATTACGTAAGCGTAGAAAGGATATGGAATGATTTCAAAGAGACAGTATCGACGGCAGTTGAGAGATATATACCACTACTGATCCCCCATGGCACACAAAACGGGTCAGATCGCTGTTGTAGAAGCAGCGAAAAAGTATTTCAAACTTAAAAGAACGCAAAATTCCCCAATACTGGCAAAATCTTGCGGAGGTTCGAAATGTATCGCGTGCTCCAGTGCGATATGCTTTTAATATTTTAATAACTTCTACAATGAAACTCTGTCTCGGAATATGGCAGGAAACCCAAAGAGAGTCTGGTCGTATACAAAGCACACCAGTGGCAAGACGCAATCAATATGTTCACTGTGAGATAACAACGGTGAAGAAACTGATGACAGTGCCATTAAAGCAGAGTTATTGAACACGGTTTTCAGAAAGTCCTTCACCAAAGAAGACGAAGAAAATATTTCTTAGTTCCAATCAAGAACAACTGCCAAGATGAGAAACACAGTAGATATTCTCGGTGTAGCAAAGCAACTTAAAAATCACTTAATAAAGGCAAGGCGTCCGGTCCAGATTGTATACCAGTCAGGTTCCTTTCAGAGTATGCTGATACAATAGCTCCATATTTATCACTTATTTACAACCACTCGCTCATAGAAGGATCCGTACCTAAAGACTGGAAAATTGCTCAAGTCACACCAATACCCAAAAAGCGAAGTGGGAGTAACTCGCTGAATTACAGGCCCATACCACTAACGTCGATTTGTACTAGGGTTTTGGAACGTATACTGTATTCGAAAATTATGAAGTATCGCGAAGAAACCGATTTACTGACACACAGTCAGCACGGATTTAGAAAATGTCGTTCTTGCGAAACACAACTAGCTCTTTATATTCATTAAGTAATGAGTGCTATTAACAGGGGATGTCAAATTGATTCCATATTTTTGGATTTCCAGAAGACTTTCGACACCGTTCCTCACAAACATCTTCTAACCAAACTTCGTGCCTACTGAATATCACCTCAGTTGTGCGACTGGATTAGTGATTTCCTGACAGAAAGGTCACAGTTCGTAGTACTGGACGGAAAGTCGTTCTAGACGCTTCAATCCGGGACCTCGGTGCTGCTACAATCGCGGATTCGAATCCTGCCTCGGGAATGGATGTGTGTGATGTCCTTAGGTTACTTAGGTTTAAGTAGTTCTAAGCCGAGGGAAGTGATGACATCAGATGTTAAGTCCCATAGTGCTTCAAGCCATTTAATATCCGGCGTTCCGCAAGGAAGTGTTATAGGCCCTGTATTGGTCCTGATCTGTATTAACGACATAGGAGACAATCTGAGTAGCCCTTTTAGATTATTTGCAGATGATGCTGTTTTTTACTGTCTTGTAAAGTCACCACCTGACCAAAACGAATTGCAAAATGATTTAGATAAGTATGGTGAGAAAATTGGCGATTGACACTGAATAAAGAAAAGTGTGAAGTTATTCACATGAGTACTAAAAGAAATCCGTTAAATTTCCATTACGCGAAAAGTCACAGAAATCTGAACGCTGTAAGTTCAACTAAATACTTAGGTATTACAATTACAGATAAGCTAAACTGGAACGATCACATAGATAATGTTGTGGGTAGAACCAACCAAAGACTGAGATTCATTGGCAGAACACTTGCAAGGTTCAACAGGTCTACTAAAGTGACTGCTTACATTACACTTGTCCGCCCTATTATGGAGTATTGCTGTGCGATGTGGGATCCGCATCAGGTGGGACTGATGGATGACATCGAAAAAGTTCAAAGAAGGGCGGCTCGTTTTGCATTATCGCGAAATAGGGGAGATAGTGCCACAGACATGATACGTGAATTGGAGTGGAAATCATTAAAACTAAGGCGTTTTTCATTGCGACGGGATCTCTTCATGAAATTTCAGTCACCAGTTTTCGCCCCCGATTGCGAAAACATTCTGTTGGCACCCACCTACATAGGGAGAAATGATCATCACAATAAAATAAGAGAAATCAGGGCTAGCACAGAAAAATTTAAGTGCTCGTTTTTCCCGCGTGCAGTTAGAAAGTGGGTTCATTGAACCCTCTGCCAGGCACTTGATTGTGAATAGTACTAATTGCTTTCCTCTCCGTACTCCATGGTAAGTTGGGGAGCTTATACGTAGATTTGCATGTGAATATGTTTCGTACAATGGGGCACTCAGAGTACTGGTGTCAATGTTTACACACGGACGGCGCCCCTACATGAAATAAAAGTTGTTGAGTTAGCATAGCGCAATATTCCAGACGCGTATCGGCGTTTGGATTCCGCTGCTATCTGCTTTACGAGCAGAGAAGATTCGAAACTTTTACGGCGCACTGAAGTCCAGAAGTGGTTCTGCCGCTTTATAGCTCTCGCCTTCCAGTTATGAAGCTTTATATTTCAGTGGTGGCGTCCAATAAGTGCAAGCAATAATTCGTCGGAGAGGAAAATTTCCAGAATATATTGCACAGTGTCTTCGTTTGACAGCATTTAACAGCGTAAAACTAATTTCATTATTCTGGAATCGATGTGATGATTCTAGACAATGTTACATTTAAATTACTGACACGAATGTTTCTTCTAAGTTACTGACGCATTAACATATTTTACTGTGTACTTAACATACACATTTCACGACTTAAGCTCTTTCCTAAATTTCTTGTGCACTGCTCATCAGAGTTCCGAAAATTTCCAATGTTACCACTAGCATTTGACAAGGTAAACCTATTGTCGGGTCCCAGCACAGCCTCACTATACCAGAATGAAGTAAGTGCGAACTGCGTAGCGCAATCGGGACGTTAACGACAATGGGTTAGTTATAAATAGCTGTCAACCTTTATATCGGAGATTAGAGGAAGAGAATCTCCTTGGTTTGAAGCAAATAAGTTTCCTGAAAATATGTTACAGAATTACAATAGGCAGAACAGATTAGTTAGTTTCTATCAAGTTTATTCTCACATATGCTTATGTGAGGTGTTGGACCATAAACCCCTTAGTAAGATTCAGTCTGTTTATTCGGACTTGCTACTTCAAAGCTAATTGCCGGTACATATAAGAAACAAGTACAAAGCAATCACTTGTTCTTGGTTAGCACTAAAATCTCTCCAAGTAATTGAGACAAAGACTCAGATCAACATTATTCCAATGAAACTCTAAAAATCCTGCTTGACCTGCAGTTCCTGAGTCTATCACCGTCTTCTCGTAGTTGAAGTCTTTATCAGCTGTATCGGCTGCTATGGGCCTACTCGGCCCCGCTGGCGTCTCGCTGCGGAATCTCCAAACTGCCGCCACTGGCTCTGAATCTGCATCTGAATCTCTGCTCTAGCTATTCCGCTGCCTGGCCTTTTATTTCGTTTCTCATGTACTTGGGCGTACACTAGTTAATTTGTTTCACACGACCCTTTCATTTTTAAGTGATCGGATTGTACAAGAATGCCTATGGTTCCACACAACACTCTCGCTTCTAATTGGTCGGCTTGCGCAAGAATGCTTTCAGTTACACATGACACTATCGTTTGTAGCTGCACACAACTTAATTTGGTTCCACACAAGTCTTTTCCGCACATGACTGACACTCTCTCTTGCTGTATAATCGCCCTGGTGTTTGCGTCTTCCATTGAGCAACTGTGATTTATGCTGCTTCCTCTGGCAGGAAGTCAAACACTAAGTTATTTGATCAACAAGCCATACTTGGCAGCCTCCGCCACTTATCTTGTCCCTGCGTCCTGGTGGACTATTTGTTAATGTCGAGTGGCTATTTGCCTATGGAGCCTGGACTCTTATTATGGTCACAAAAGCAAGAATTAAAATTAAAATTTTCTGTGGTCACAACACTATTGCTGAATCGTCTCTGCACTAGCTGTCGAAATCACGCATCCGAATTGAACTGCAGTTTAGAAGCTATTCACAACGTACACCTCTTGCTACGTCTTCCCACCACTGATTATCAAATAGCAAATTCGAAACTGAGATGTAGAAGCGGTACCGGATTCTGCAAGTGGACCCTCTGATTCTTGACATTTACTGGGAATACTTGAACACAACAGACATCAGTGACCGGAGGATCGGCATTATAATAAAACTAATGCAAGTATCCGAGAGTGCTGAAAAGTAATGTCTCCAAATATTTTAATCTGTCCTCAACATAGGTCGAAGTGTTTCATATGGTGCATATTACTCAGTCGACTTTTCCGCATCTCTGAGGCAAACTGCAACCCTCTGCCACTAGAGACCCAACTATGACCGGACGTGACAAACAATGTGCTGTTTCTGACCACAAAAGCGTTGATCCACACATAGAGAACTCTCCAGTATGACAACGCCAGACCTCACACACGAGTGCTGCGACATCTAAAACACTGTCATTTATGATCGCCCATACAGTTTCGACTTAGCCCCATCCAAAGTTCATCTGTTTCCATAACTTAAAGGACATTTTCAAGGATTTTCCTTTTACAGCGATGAAGAGGTCCTAGCAGAGGTGAGGCTGTGACTCCATCAGCACAGTCAAACATGCACAGTAACGGTATCAACAAACTGGTCACTCGTAGGGAGAAATGTGTTCGTCGCGAGAGTGGCTGTGATGGGAAATAAATACGTAGACATGAAGAATTAAGATGCAGAATGTTAATATTGTTTGTTTTATTCAAAAAGCTTTATGATTTTTCACATAAATAATTCGAACACAGTACTTTTGGCTGTAACCCTCGTAGATTGAGACCGAGTATAATAAGCTACAATGTGGGATGTGGGACCTATAACAGGAAATAAAATTAGACAGAGTTCTAACAATTAGGCAGAGTACCAACGGAATGAATTAACGAGATATAGGAAGTCAATGTCTTGAAAATAACTTTTAGATCATACTTACAGGATCACAGTCATTCTTCCGGTTAGCAATATCACACTGAATTAGAGAGCATCTCAGCTGGTTAAATTGTAGGTGCCTGTTGAATGATTGTGATCAGGATGTTAATGCTGATAATAAGTCGTATAATTTACGTTATTTCATGTAGTGTAGAGTTTCGGCCTCGTGTAATCTTGATGTATTTTTATTAACGGAGGGACATAGTTCAGACAATGACATGCATGTCTCGTCACTAAGACTGAAAGTCGTGTATGAGGCGTGCGACGATTTTTAATGATTGTTATTGTGGTTCTGGAAGGCTCGTAGGTAGCAAAATGTAGTCACCAGACGCGAATGGAACTACTATAGTTTCATATCGCGTTTGGAGTGTGCCTCATCCTCAGATGACCTGCACAATGCAGTATGAGTATGATGCTATGACAAAGACGTCTACATCTACAACTACGTGCTTACTCTGCAATACGCAATTATTTGCATGGGGGCTGATTTCTCGAAATTCCTCCCAGGTAATTTTACACCGTTAGACTTTCATTATTTTATTATCATGTTCATATCTCCCTAGGCAGAAGGACACGAACAAAATATTTTCACACTGTGAAGAGAACGCCTGTGACTGAAATTTTATTAGAAGATCCTGCAGCAACGAAAAGCATCTTTGTTTTAATGATTGCCTCCCCAATTCACGTATCATATCCGTAGCACGCTCTCCCCAATTTCGCCATAATACAAAACGAACTACTTTTCATCGAACTTTTTCGATATTCTCCGTCTGTCCCACAGCTCACAGAAATACGCCAAAATAGGGCGGACAGGCGTTGTGCAATCAGTGTCTTTAGTAGACCAGTTGCATTTGATAAGTATTCTGCCAATAAATCGCAATCTTTGACTTCCTTTCCCCATAACAGGATCTATGAAGTCGTTCTATTCCAAAAACATTCTTAATTGTAGTCCCTTAACTACTTAGTTGAACTGACAGCTTTTAGATTTGTGTGATTCATTTTGTAGCCGAAATTTAGCGCACTCCTTTTAGAACTCACGTGCATGATTTCACACTTTTCATTTTTAGAATCAATTGCTAAGATATCTTGTCGAAATCACTTGGCAGTTCCGTTTGATCATCTGATGAATAAAAGACGGTAAATGTCTGTGTCATTTACAAACAATGTAACTGGGCTGCTCAGATTGGCTCCTAAGTCCTTTACGTAGATCGGAAACAGCAGAGCGCTTCTAACACTTCCTTGCGGAAAACCAAATATTTCTTTTTTGCTCAATGACTTTCCGTCAATTACTGGGAACTGTGTCCTTCGTGACAGGAAGCCACGAATTCTAGTCGCACAAATGAGTATTCCCTAGGGTCACAAATTGATTAGAAGCCGCTTGTAAGGAACCGTGTCAGAAGCCTTCCGGAAATCTAAAAATATGAAATCAATTTGACATTCGGTGTCGGTTACTTCGTGAGGATAAAGCGCTTTTTGTGTTTCACAACAACGTTATTTTCTGAACCTGTGTTGTCTCTCTCTCTGTGTTGTCTCTCTCGTTTTCTACGAGATAATTCATACTCTCCGACCACAGTATATGTTCCACAATGTTCTACTGCAGATCGACGTTAGTGATTTAGGTCTGCGATTCAACAGATTACTCTCACTTCTTTTCCTGAGTACTGGTGCGACTTGTGTAACTTTCCCGTCTTTAGGTGGGGATCGTTCTACGTGCGAGCGGTACTTTATGATTTCTAAGTATGCAGCTGTAGTGTCAGCATACAGTGAAAGGAATCAGATTGGACGCAACATGGGCTTGAAGCCTTGCCTTTATTAAGTGATTTAAGGTGCTTCGCTACACCGGGGACATCTACTTCTAAGTTACTTGTGTTTCAAGTTGTTCTTGATGCGAATTTTGGAATATTTACTTAGTCTTCTCCAGTGATGGAATTGCAGAAAACTTTAGCAACTCTGCTTTAGTGGCACTATCATTAGTCACACCACCATTGTTATAGCGTAGAGAGGATACTGACTGCGTCTTTCAGCTGGTGTACTTTACATACGACCAAAATGTCTTAGGGTTTTCTGCCAGGTTTAGAGACACTCTCGTTGTGTAAACTAATAAAAGCATCTCATATTGAAGTTCGCGCTGAATTTCGAGCCTCTATAAAACATCGTTTATCTTGAGGATTATGCGACCATTTAAACTTAGCATGCTGTTTTCTTTGCTTCTGCAAAAGCGTTCAGAACTGTTTCGTGTATCATGGGAGATCAGTGCCATCTCTTACTAATTTATTTGGCATATATCTCTCGATTAGCTGTAGTTACTTTTTGTGACAAGGGGATGCATCGGGGTCTCATAAAACGACTAAGTGGTAGGACTGGAGCTTGGGCGGAAGGGGGAGAGGGAGAACTTCATTCACCTTTTATTGCACACAAAGTTTTATTGCCGTGAACAATTAATTCAAATTACAATGAAAGCCACTCAGGGTAGCCGCACGGTCTCAGGCGCCTTGTCACGATCCTCGGGGCTCCCCCCGTTGGAGGTTCGAGTCCTCCCTCGGGTATGGGTGTGTGTGTTGTCCTTAGCGGAAGTTAGATTAAGTAGGGTGTAAGGTTAGGGACCGATGACCTCAGCAGTTTGGTCCCACAAGACTTTACCACAAATTTCGAAATTTTCAATTACAATGAAAAATTTTTCCACATGAGTGGTCACCAGATATCTAAAAAGCTACAAGTTTGCCCTTGAGACAATAATTCTGACACAGATACAATCAGTGAAAGCAACAAACCAGGATTAAATAACAATGCTCTGAAGAGCTTATCTTTACAGTGATTATTAGTTACACAACGAACGGTAGCAGTCGATTAACGCCAACGTAACTTTCATGGGATAATTGCACCATCATTAACTTTGAAATTTTAGAGAATCAATCGTCACAGATCAAACGGCTGGAGGGAACTTACATTAATGCAGATTTCATGGGGTTATAGTATTGAGATTACAATAAAACGCTTTCGATGCGATCTGCAGTACTAGACTGAAGACAAGCTGAATATTGACAAATTTACTTACAGACGATAACTGACACGCTTGGCAAATGTATTCATAAGTGAATAAATAGAATAAGCAACTATAAATATGCAAGTTCCATCTGAAACAACATAGCTAACGCCTAAACAGTACAGGCAGTAATTACATACACAGAAATTCTTTTTAAATTTGCGAACGTTGGACACTTATAAATATAATTGTGCTCCAGCAACCAGCCAGGTAGAGACACAAACGCCGTACACAACAGGCAGCGTGAATGACGACCAGTTGTCTCGTTCGACCACCAACTGTCGGCCCTGCCAATAGCACGAGGCATACAAGTCTTAAGTCGACTGTTCCACATACACTCCCTCAAACGTAACTTCAGAACAGGCAACTGTTATTGCTTGTATCTGGAGCATAAAATGAACGTTAGAGTCTGCTAAGTAAGAAACAGACAAGGACCAGCAGGTGGCTCAAACCCACAATCCAGGCTCAGAGGTATAGCGAACCGTAATAATTTACAATACACTAAATCGCACGTCCCAATGCGATAGTTTACACTCTACAACTTAAACTCCTTAAAGAAATAATCCTACCCTAATGAACCCAAGACAGTGTACTTAGAACAATATTAGATGAAAACCGGCCGAGGTGGCCGAGCGGTTCTAGGCGCTACAGTCTGGAACCGCGCGACCGCTATGGTCGCAGGTTCGAATCCTGCTTCGGGCATGGATGTGTGTGATGTCCTTAGGTTAGTTAGGTTTAAGTAGTTCTAAATTCTAGGGACTGATGACCAAAGCAGTTAAGTCCCATAGTGCTCAGAGCCATTTGAACCATTTTTTAGATAAAAACAACACCAAATTAGTACCAAAATACGTTAAACAAATTGTCATTGCCTCCAAGCAGTAACCGAATAACATTCAAACCCCAGGTATTTAAAACAAGCAATTCAAATTACAGTAACGTAAGGTTACCTCAAGAAAAAGCATAAAGTGATAAAGTAGCCATACAATAATCACACGTCCTTGATGGATTCAAACATTCAAGACTCCACAGGAAGATCTAGCGGAAAGACCATACACTGGTAGAGACGTTCAGTATTACACAGTGCTTCCTGAAACTTAGATTAAGAAATAATACACAGTAAGCTTCCAAGATTTAAATGGTAGTCCTAATAGCGACGCCATCAGACGCCGACATGAATTACTACATTCAGAATGGCAAAACAAGTTTCTTTGCGGCGAACTACAAGATAAAATGTACACAGAGTTTCGTGACTGAGAATCAACACATAATCTGTCTCAGGTTCATCACACTTGCAACACTGAGGACTGAAAATATGTTTCCAACGAATCACGTAAATACACTGATATCACCTTACTACGTGAGTTGAAGTCTGTGTCCAACAGCATCGCAAAGGCACGTGACGAGTCTGTAATCCCAAAAATGCCAACAATGTGTATCGGCTAACGACCACCAAACTTTTCACTGCGCAGTCCAACTCATAACGCACCCAATGCAGCCAGCGTCGACCCGATTGGACGTGTTCATCGCAACAGTATTTGCCGCCAAGGTTCTCTCTCGTGTCCACTAGCAACCATACGGTGCTACTAACTGCCCCTTACTCAGCACGTTCCCTCGGTGGATCATCTCTCTCACTGTGCGCGCCGCTTAGCGACCGCACCATGAGCTCTGATAGGGTAAGATCTCTGGAGGAGAATCTATAGGACGAAAGCCGGCATGGCTCAGTTTGTATTTAAGCCACATCTGATATACGCTTACGCAGTCAGATTGGAAGGTACGGAGACTGTCTCTTTGTCAATCGCATTTTTATCTTCTTTCTTTGTCTAGATGTATTTTGCGGTTAATTTTGGTGGGTTCGGATGCTGTGGCATTCAGTCTCACTACAATAACTCTGTTATCACGGATCGCTGTATCCGTCATGGTGCTCCTTATTTGCCCATGAGTGTTTGTTGCTAATAGATCAAATGTTTTTGCAGCCCTTCTGACGCCGGGTGGGCTCCTAAACCAATTGTTCAAAATAATTTTATGAGAACGCATTTAGCACGATTTCGGACGACATTTTATACCTAACTCTGACTTTCAACATGTATTTTCGCCAAAATTTTGCTCAAGGCTCAGGCCACACCAACTATAACCGAATGAGTAGGGTGCCTATTTGGAATTACACTCGAGTCTTCTTCGAACAGTATAGCAACTGTATCATCTGAGTCGGAGGGTCGGTAAAAGGAACCATTAATAATTTCTTCTGTTTGTCAAGTTAACCTCTGCCCGTACTAGCCCACAGGAACTATCTACCTCAATTTCACTACAAGGTAAACTACTTCTGACAGCAATAAACACTACCAACTGTATGTAACCTATCGCTTCCGAAGATGATTAGGTCCTTTGTAAAAATTTCGGCTGAATCTACCTCCGGCTTTGGCCAGCTTTCCGTGCCTGTAACAATTTGAGCTACAGTGCATTTTAACAGTGCTTGGTTCCGTCGTAAACACAACTACGACAGTTTACAACTAAATTATCGACTGTTGCTAGTCTACCTTCCTGTATTTTTCCTGCACGCTTTTAGACTAACACCCTTTCTGTAGGCTCCTCAGACCCTTTAACCTACAAAAACGCCCGTTCCCTCCATACAGCCCCAGCTAACCGTGTAGTCACTCCGTGTATGTAGTGGACCTCTGACCTATTACCCGGAAATCTGAAAAACACCACCCGACGGTGCAAGAAGAGAATTCTGCAGCCTACACGGTCGCAGAACGTCTGAGCCTTTGATTTAGGCCCTCCACTCGGCTCTGTACCAAAAGTCTGCAATCGGTTCTGTCGACGATGCTACCAGCCCCACCTTCATTTCGCAATCAAGACTAGCCTTTCAGCTACATCACCGAAGCCACGTAGAGAATCTTTTCCAATTCAAAGTGACACAAATCATTACTACTGAATTGAACCATCAGCAATTGCTAACTGTCTGCACCCTTTGTTCTTCATGGCATCCGGGAGCACCTTTTCCACAACTTGAATGCAAATGGTTCAAATGGCTCTGAGGAGTATGGGACTTAACATCTGAGGTCAGCAGTCCTCTAGAACTTAGAACTATTTAAACCTAATTAACCTAAGGACATCACACACATCCATGCCCGAGGCAGGATTCGAACCTGCGACCGGAGCGGTCGCGCGGTTCCAGACAGGACAATGTTCAGGCACATATAGTGCAACCTGTTACTGATCTGATTGACTGTTGAGGCTGCTATGTGCTGTACCACCTACTGCACTCCCCTGATTTAAGCCCTCGTAAGTTCAACTCGATTTGTAAACTGAAGGAAACACTTCACGGCATTCGCTTCATAACTGCTACAAATTCCTTGGGCAGTAGACCGCGCCGCTGAAACTGTCAACACAACTGGTACGTCTAAGAGTATCTTACGACTTGCACATCGCTGGCAACGCGTTATACACAATAATGGTGACTACTTTGAAGATCAGTAAAAGTTCAAAACACGTATGTATTTTGTACGAGCTGTGAATAAATAGTTGCCACCATTAAAAGTTCCAACCCTCGTACTAGAACTAATCACGTACGTTGGAGTCAGAGGATCGTTTACAAACCACGTTGGTGGTTGCAGAATCAATATTTGGCCGGCAGTGAGAGGAAAGACTTTAGCAAATAGTTCCTTATCACGATGCTGTCTATCAGTAATCTGAATTAAATTACGAAGTTATCAGCAGTGCCTAACGTAGGGCGTATGAAGACGGTGGTGGTAGTCCCTCTGCCGGGTATGGACTGGGTAGACAGTTTGAGCTCTGCAACAGAAGTTACGAGATTTAGGCCTTAACGTAGTATGTTTGCTCAATGTGGACTCTTGATGGTTTCATGTGATGACCTCCGGTTCCCCAGCTGGTCCTAACTCACCCCAATGCTACTAAACACGCATGGATATACACTCAGGAAAATGGCATATACCTGTTCATAGCGTTGTGATGTAATTGGTCAGATCTGCTAGTTAATTTTATGCACTTAACCAGTTGTATTTTATGCTTGCACTTGATTTTGGTCAGAAAAAATGTATGCGTCGATGTACAAGATACGCGTAGTTGGGAGCAATAGAAATTATGTACTTTGGACCTAAAAATGTAAATTTATGGCATGTTGACAATCCACGTTGGAATTTTTTTAACTTTATAATACCGGTATACAAATTCTTTTTAGAGCCTACAGTAATTTTAAATAATTTTATATTAAAATTGGGAATTCTTACGTCTATGAAGATGTTTGTAGTATTATTGGTTTTTGTTTGGAAGTTAACAAGCCATTTTTAAGCAAAAGGTGTCTCTTCATGTATTTATAACAGATTTATATATTGTGGCATTCGTTACGTCGAATTGTCTATGTACATATTTTATTATTTATGAATGTTTATCAGTTTCAGTTGGCACAATGTCTCAGAGCCAGAACGTCTCTTAATAGACGTTGTGCAAATCCAAAACCATTTGTTATCCTCCAAAAACTATATTTACAGTTAATGCAAAATGATGAACTGTATGTTGTAAAATCGCCCCCATGAACCATGGACCATGCCGTCGGTGGGGTGGCTTGCGTGCGTCAGCGATACAAATAGTGGGATCGTAGGTGCAACCACAACTGTGGGGTATCTGTTAAGAGGCCTGACACACATGTGTCTTCTGAAGAGGGGCATCAGCTTTTTCAGTAGTTGCATTGCCAGCAGTCCGAATGATTCACGGATGTGGCCATGTAACATAAGTCAAAATGGCTTTGCTGTGCTACTACTGCGAACGGCTGAAAGCAAGTGGAAACTACAGTCGTAGTAGTTTTTGTATGCCCATCTCTCTGATTGGTGGTTTGAGGGACTCGGGCCGTTCACTTACGTAATAAAATGGAACACCTACATCCGTCTTTACGATGTTATTTATTTATGGCTACCTGTGCGGTGCTTCAGTGAACCATCTTCAGGCCTTAACTGACGCTGAGGGGAGTTAACTCCATCGGTGTATACGATTCCCTCTCAGCGTCAGTTAAGGCCTGAAGATAGTTCACCGAAACACCGCAGCTGGTAGCGTATAACAAATAACACCGGAAGGACTGCTGTAGGTCTTCCCCTTTATTACACAGCCGTAATATCTCCCGAGAACATGCAGTCCATTGTAAGGTTAGGTGATGATGGCGTCCTCCTGGGTAAAATATTCTGGAGGTGAAATAGTTCCCCATTCGGATTTCCTGGTAGGGACTACTCAGGAAGATGTTGCCATCAGGAGAAACAAGACAGGCACTCTACGAATCGGAGTGTGGAATCTTAGATCACTTAATCGGGCAGGTAGATTAGAAAATTTAAAATGGGGAAATGGAAGGGTTAAAGTTAGATATAGTGGGAATTAGTGAAGTTTAGTGTCAGGAGGAACATGACTTCGGGTCAGGTGAATGTAGGGTTATAAATACAAACTCAAATAGGGGTAATGTAGGAAGGGGTGTATTAATGAATTTGATTGTGACGTCTCCTGGCAAGATATTCACAAAATCGTTGTAATATATGAGATAAAAAGAAACATTTATCTGTATTATTATTATTATTATTATTTCATTTCTGTATGAATGGTTGTCGATTATGTAGACTCCGTAAAGAAAAAAGAAATAATCTTTCTTTTTTCATTTTTATGTTTGTGCAATAATTATGGATCTATATTTTGCAAATAATGTCTGTGTTCGAAGAGTGTAGAAATCTAAACAGACAATGGTAATTAAAAAACATAACAAATATGCTTATTAAATTGCCTATAAATAGTGGAGGTTACAACATTACTCTCTCTGTCTTCTTGTAGCCATCAAAGTTGTAAGAGCCTGTAAAGCTCGATTGAATGCTTGGTTAGCTTTCATTTATTCCTTGTTCGAGAAAGACGCCATTGGAGGCTGGTGAATGTAAAAGGTTTGTAATTTAAATTTGTGTTGATATTTGAATATAGAGATTGTTAAAAATACTTGCAATAACTTATTGCTAGCTTTCCCAGTGTTTCACCCCACATTTTTAGTTGTTTTCAGCATATTTAGAATTTTTCATGACGCAGCACTGTGCAGCGATCGTGGGAGCCTCTGTCGCAGGAAATTCAAATTAAATTGAATGAAAGCAGTTTTACCGTAACACAGCGAGCAGGTCAATGTACATTAAAATTATTTTCTCCAGCTTCCCGGAGATCTCAGAGGTGAATGGTGGATTTTATAATATCATTTTCAAGTGCACATGGGAAGCCGCTATTACAGTGTCAGTGACGTAAATATTTTACGTAAATAAGAGTAATAAAATTTTTCTTGTTTGATATCAAAGACAGCTGTGATGAAACCTGCACTGGCTAATACAAAAAAAATCAAATTTAATTTATAGTTTCATGCTCTCGTGTTAGTCGTGGCAATCGATAGCGCTGATTATTAAAAAATCCACAGCAGCTTTTACGTTTAGCGAACATAGCATACTGTAACTTCTGTGCGTATAATAACAGTAATTTTCAGTGCGTCCCAGAGATGAAAGTAGCGAAGGACATGTTAAATTTCATAATTAATTACAGTAATGATACCGTGTCCGCAGCTCATGGTCTTGCGGTAGCGTTCTCGCTTTCCACGCACGGGGTCCCGGGTTCGATTCGCGGCGGGGTCAGAGATTCTTTCTGGCCTCTAGATGACTGGTTGTTGTTTTGTCGTATTCATCATCATCATTCATCCCCATTACGGCCGGAGGAAGGCAATGGGAAACCACCACCCCTAGGACCTTGCTCTTAGTACGGCGGCGCGGGTCTGCCGCATCGTCCCCTACGCTCCTCGGAATATGGGACCTCATCATCATCAATGATACCGTGTTCCACTTCTAACAAGCCAGATCAGGGCTACATAAAAATAATTTGCAAATTAAAGATCATATGTGCACAGCAGGAATCTTTTAGTGTTGTGTGAATCCCCATGTAATAGATCAAGGAGCACAAAGTTAAAATATTTTCAACTGCAGAAACTAATAGTGAAAATCGCATTTTGTCTGTTGTGCTCGCAACAATCAGCAATATACAGTTAATTAAAATATCATGCCATATAATGTGCTTATAAAGTCAAAAGCGCGGTGGAGATAACGTGACAAGACAATAGGAATGAGGGTAAGCTACTATGAACAGCATAGCGAACGCATTATCGCAGCCAAGGCAGACACAAAGTCCACGACTACCACTGTATTAGAAGTAATAGAGACGAACATTTAATTATGATGGGGAACTGGAATTCGATAGTAGGAAAAGGAAGAGAAGAAAAATTTTAGGTGAGTATGGACTGCGGAAAAGAATAAAAGAGGAAGCCTCCTGACAGATTTTTGCAGAGAGCTAATTTAACCATTGCTAACACTTGATTTAAGAATCATATGAGAAGAGACCTAGAGATGCCGGAAGGTTTCAGATTGATTATGTAATTGTTAGACACAGATTTAGGAACCGGATTTTAAATTGTAAGATATTTTCAGGGACAGATATAGATCCTGAACCCACTTTATGGGTAAAGAACTATGGAATTAAATTGAATAATTTGACAATAGATAGGAAATTAAGGAGATGAGACGTGGATAAGTTGAAAAACCCGAGGTTGTTGAGAGCTTCAGAACGATTGTCAGGAACGGTTGATTTGAACAGGGGAAAGGAATACAGTAGAAGACGAAATGGTAGCTTCAAGAGATGAAACAGTGAAGGCAACAGAAGATCAAATAGGTAAAAAGACAATGCCTACTAGAAATCCTTGGATAACACACGAGGTATTGAATTTGACTGGTGAAAGGAGAAAATTTAAAAGTGCAGCACATGAAACCGTCGGATGGGAATGCAAACGTAAAAAATATCAGATTGAAAGGAAGTGCGAAACTACTAAACGGCAATGGCTAGAGGAGAAATATTCCACTAGGGCAAAGATTGATACTACCTACAGGAAAAATAAGAGGCCTTTGGAGAAAGGTCAAGTAGCTGTATGAATATCAAGAGCTCAGGTGGAAAACCAGTCCAAACCAAGGAAGGAAAAGCTGAAAGATGGAAGGAGTATATAGAGGGTCTGTACAAATCAGATGAACTTGAAACCAGTTTATAGAAAGGGATATGAACGCAGATGAAGATGAGACAGGTGTGATACTGCGAGAAGAATTTCACAAAGGTCTGAACGAAGTTAGTCGAAGCAAAGCCCCGGGAGTAGACGACATTCCGTCTGAACAACTGATAGCCTTGGGAGAGACAGTCTGACAAAATTCTTTCACCTGGTGTGCAAGATGCAGAGACATGCGAAATATCGCAAGACTGCAAGAAAAATTTAGTAATTCCAATTCCAAAGAAATTAGTTGCCGACAGGTGTGAAGATTATAGAACAATCAGTTTAATAAGTCACGGTTCCAAGATACTAGCACGAGTTCTTTATAGGAGAATGGAAAAAGTGGTAGGAGTCGACATCGGGGAAGATCAGTTGAATTCCAGAGAAATTTAGGAATACATGAGTCATTACTGATCTTACTACTTAGAAGATAGGTTAAGGAAAGGCAAATCTACACTTATATCATTTGCAGACTTAGAAAAAGCTTTTTCCAATTTTTACTCGAATAATCTCTTTGAAATCCTGTAGGTGTCAGGGTTAAAATACAGGAAGCAAAGGCTATTTACAGCCTGTACAGTAACAGAAGACAGTAATAAGAGTCGAGGCCTGTGAAAGGAAACAGTGGATGAGAATGGAGCGTGTGACAGGGTTGTAGCCTATGCCCGATGTTTTTCAATGCGTACACTGAACAAACAGTAAAGGAAACCAAAGAAAAATTTGGAGTAGGAATTAAAGATCAGGGAGAAGAAATAAAAACTTTGAGGTTTTCCGATGACATTGGAATTCTGTCAGAGACAGCAAAGGACGGAAGAACAGCTGGACAGAGTGGGCAGTGTTTCGAAAGGAGGATGTAAGATGAACAACAAAAGAAAACCAAGGATAATGGAATATAATGAGTTTTGCTATTTGGGCAGCAAAATAACTCATGATGGCCAAAACAGAGAGGAAATAAAATGTAGACTGGCCATGGCAAGAAAAGAATTTCTGAAGAAGTGAAATCTGTTAACACAGAATATAGATTTAAGAGTTAGGATGTATTTTCTGAAGGTATTTATGTAGAGTGTAGCCATGTATGGAAGTAAAACATCGACGATAAACAGTTTAAATAAAAATAGAATAGAAGTTGTCGAAATGAGTTGCTACAGAATAATGAAGAAAATTAAAGGGGTTAATCACCTAACTAACGAGGAAGTATTGAATAAAACTACGTGACGAGAAATTTGTAGCATAACTTGGCCAAAATAAGGGATCTGTTGATATGACACATTCTGAGACATCAAAGGATCACCAATTTAGTACTGGCGGGTAGGGTGGGAGATTAAAATCGTAGAGGGCGACGAAGAGTTGAATGCAATAAACAGACTCAATACGATGTAAGTTGCAGCAAATATTCGAAAATGAAGAGGCTCGCACAGGATACAGTAGGATGGAGAGCTTCATCAAACCAGCCTTCGGACTGAAGGCCACAAAAAACATGTCGTAAAATATGTCAATTTATAACTTAATACTAAATGTGAATTCTTAACTTAGAAACCCTATTACTCAACGTTGCGCAAATACAGAACCATTTATTGTCGTGCAAAAGCTATAGTTCCAACTTTATGCTGTGTGCAAATACGTAACTTTGAAAGTCTACTGATACACGTTGTGTGAATACAATATCATTTGTTATCCTGCAAAATCAGTATTACTGTTTTGTAAAAGTAATGTAAACGAAAGAAAATGTGTGTAGTGAAATACGTCAATTTATAATTTCATAGTGAATGTTAATTTTTAACTTTTAAAGCCTATTTCTAAAATTTCTACACTACATTCTAAAAAAAATCTCACCACGAAGGTGTTATACAAATTGGTCAATATTTCATATTCGCACGATCATCGACCGATAATGTAGAACTGTAAACTCTGTCGGCCGATGGTTAAATGCGTGACGCTGCAGCGCAATTGAATAGTGCAGTTGGCAAGGACAATATACAAGGGACAGGTAGATACCATGGCATAAAATCTTTTGTGATTCTCATTCCGTCTACTCAGATACAAGGTAACTATGCCCCGGAGACAGACGCGTAAACAGTATATGCACATACTAGCATTTGAGAGAGTACGTGAACCTGCGTCGAAAGAAACTAGTTGGAGTGGTCGACGAATCGCTCAAAATTTTAATAAGAGTGATGCCACTATTCGACGATGTTGGCGGGGATAGGTGAACCGCGGCCGAACACAACGTCAAGAAGGAAGCACTCGACATAGAGAGACGACAGAAAGTAAGGACCGACCAATCGTCAGAGAGGAACTCAGAGTCCAGGACTTGTCATTATCATCGCTATTATCAATCCGACGTGAAACTGGTGCTCCAGTGACCATAAGGTCAATTAACAGGCGGCTTACAGAAAGATGGCAGAGCTCACGGCGCCCATTGCTCGGATTACCATAGACCTCTGTTCACCAACAAGCCACACTGCAGTGCTGTCGGCCACATCAGGTTAGAATCACACTGACTGGCTTAGAACTGTCTTCAATGATGTGTCCCTCATCCTGGGCTTACATTTCAGCAACTAAATCCTGCCCGCACACGGCGAGAGTTTCTGCTCCTTGTCGTCTTGTTTACCAAGTTCTGTATTTGCGGGCAAGGTCGCCGGCTCTCTCCCCAATCCAAAAAGTTTAGAGCATTATGGGTAGAGACCTCCAACCAGCTCAATATTTTGATGACCTAACGCGCCAGTTGGGCGCGATACCCATCAGGAGGACGTCCAACAACTTTGTCAATCGTTGCAAAGCCATGCAATGTTGCTGACATAAGGGCCAACACATTATTGACTTAGGCAGTTTGTCTTGAATAAATCATCAGTCTTTTTTCTAAAATTGTAAGCATTTGTTTGTCTGTACAAGCACACTACAGCTACCGTATGTTTTAAAATAGGTCATTGTATAAATCTACCGCGAGTGAGAATTCTAAAATTTTAAAGCCTATTACACTACTAGCCATTCAAATTGCTATGCTACACCAAGAAGAACTACAGATGATAGACGGGTACTCATTGAACAAATATATTATACTAGAACTGACATATGATAACATTTTCACGCAATTTGAATGCATAGATCCTGAGAAATCAGTATCCAAAACCACCTCTGGTCATAATAACGGCCTTGATACGCCTCAGCATTGAGTCAAACAGAGCTTGGATGGCGTGTACAGGTACAGCAGCCCATGCAGCTTCAACACGATACCACAGTTCATCAAGAGTAGTGAGTGGCGTATTGTGACGAGCCAGTTGCTCGGCCACCATTGACTAGACGTTTTCAATTGGTGAGAGATCTGGAGAATGTGCTGGCAGGACAGCAGTCGAACATTTTCTGTATACAGAAAGGCCAGTACAGGACCTGCAACTTATGGTCGTGCATTATCCTGCTGAAATGTAGGGTTTCGCAGGGATCGAATGAAGGGTAGAGCCACGGGTCTAACACATCTGAAATGTAACGTCCACTGTTCAAAGTGCCGTCAATGCGAACAACAGGTGACTGAGATGTGTAACCAATGGCACCCCATACCATCACGCCGGGTGATGCGCCAGTATAGCGATGACGAATACACGCTTCCAATGTGCGTTCACCGCGATGTCGGAACACTGATGCGACCATCAGGATGCTGTAAACATAACCTGGATTCATCCGAAAAGTGACGTTTTGCCATTCGTGCAACCAGGTTCGTCGTTGAGTACACCATCGCAGGTGCTCCTGTCTGTGATGCAGCGTCAAGCGTAACCGCAGCCATGGTCTCCAAGCTGATAGTCCATGCTGCTGCAAACGCCGTCGGACTGTTCGCGGAGATGGTTGTTGTCCTGCAAACGTCCCCATCTGTTGAATCAAGGATCGAGACGTGGCTGCACGATCCGTTACAGCTATGCGGATAAGATGCCTATCATCTCGACTGCTAGTGATACGAGGCCGCTGGGATCCTGCACGGCGTTCCGTGTTACCCTCCTGAACCCATCGATTCCATAGTCTGTTAACTGTCATTGGATCTCGACTAACGCGAGCAGCAATGTCGCGATACGTTAGACCGTAATCACGATTGGCTACAATCCGATCTTTATCAAAGTCGGAAAAGTGATGGTACGCATTTATCGTCCTTACACGAGGCAACGCCGTTCAACTGCTGTTCTTGTATGAGAAATCGGTTGGAAACGTTCCTCATGTCAGCACGTTGTAGGTGTCGCCGCCGGCGCCAACCTTGTGTGAATGCTCTGAAAAGCTAATCATTTGCATATCACAGCATCTTCTCCACGTCGGTTAAATTTCGCGTCTGTAGCACGTCATCTTCGGGGTGTAGGAATTTTAATGACCAGTAGTGTATTAAACATCTTGCAAATGCAAAACGAACTGTTGTGCTGCGAAAGTCATATTATCAACTTGAAGAATTATTGTAAACGAAAGAAACTGAATACCGTAGAATATGTGTTTCAACAGAGGTAGCTAGCTGTGTGCTGCAGCATGAGAACAGCAGCCGCATTTCTGTTTATTATCGTGAGAGTAATTTTATGTTGATAACACCATGGAAATAAAAAATATGGGTTATAATTTTCAAAGGATAAAATAATTATATTTCTAAATGCATTTTCCCATGAATGATTTTTTCCACAGTTACAAACATTACATCCATATCTGGCAAACTACGTGCATTCTACGAAGTGACGTTGTTCGACAGAAGTACGTCAAAATAATTACTATGGATATTTTGAGAGGTATTTGATATAATAATCTTAATTTTTAGGTCATTTTCTTAGTATTTGCCGTCTTCTTGAAGAACCTGTTATATGTACCAAATAGCACAGACAACGATAATGTGCTCTCAGGAGCAAGCAGCTGCAGAACAGCCCCTGTTAGTTTTTTGAGTTCGTCTCACTGTGTTAAGTCACTGTGTTACGGTCCGCAACTGAACAGTACATTTTGTATAGGGTAGAGCTGCTCTCTGCTGGTGGCTCTTTGTAAACCAGTTCCAAATGTGTGCTCGGTATAGTAAAAACGCTGCAAATACTGTCCGCTGCTTTGTCGCTACTGTTTGCGGTGACTTGTCCACTGCTCTCTCTCTCTCTCTCTCTCTCTCTCTCTCTCTCTCTCTCTCTCTATACTGCGACCATCAGCTCTATGCAACGCTGGTGGTGCTCTTAGTGCACCACTGAAACGAGCGCTATTTGCAGAAACCGCGATTGTCTAAATACTGTACTCAGCTAATCACAGTTAAGTGTATTACATTCACTCTAGGATTAACGTTTCCGCGCATCGCGCAGTAACACATAGCAAGAGTATTCGCTGTGATAGCTGGTATTAGACAGGTCGGATTTTCATGTGCTTACCAGACCTATATGTAATGGTTCTGAAATAGCCATGGCCATATTGCACTATCATTCGCGAGATACGAACTGCCCAGAGAGTAATAAATAACAGTAGCATTACCTAGTTTAACAGGGAAGTCAGAAACACAATAGTTGATAACAAAAGCAATTACATTCAGAAAGTCATACTTGATGAGGTCTATAAGCCATTCGATGTTTAATAATAGGAAATACGCATTTAGGTAATGGTGTTAAGGAGAAGTATTTGATCTAGATGAGCGGTAGTACATAATACAGAAGAAACGTACCAAAATTACATGTTTGCCGAGACAGAATATTAAACTGGATCAATACTGAAGCTACTTTAATTCACAAGGAAGCATACAGGCAACGTGTAAAAATTATACATTTAACAGACTCCTCACAGTAACTTATAAATTGCACAAAATAATGTACTCAAGTAACACAGAAACTAATTAGATTTAAATTAGTTAGAGCAAGGGCTGGCTTTGTATTTAAATATAAGAAAAGTGAACCATTTACAAGTCGTGCACGATTTTATATCACTGTGAAACATATATGAATTACTGTTTAGTCTGTGAGTCAAAAACCTTTTTGAAAGAGTTTCATTCAATTGTAAGAAAATACATACTAAAAGTCTCGAGAATCAACACATTGATTCACTCTACGATAACATTCAAATATGCGTCAGACTTACGAGATTCCAATGCACTTCACAGGAAAGTTGAATTTTCGGAATCTGTCTTACTAGAAGGCTTTGTCGGTCATCAGGTCACCAAATTCCAGTTGCAGGCTGCCAGTTGCAGAAGTCACCACCAGGGGCACCAAAAAAATTATTTTCCGTATTTCACACAATTAATTTTCGAACTTTAAAATATACTATGCTACGCTAATCTGCTCTTTAATTGGTATGAAATGACGTTAAAGGTTTAATACATAGTGTTAAAGTTGGGAACTGGGAATATGTCATGAAGCTTTGTTAGTTATGACGCGCAAACTACCCAGACAATGTAAATCTAGCATTTGGAAATGAGAGACCTTAGCTACTACAATATCCTTTCCTTACAACCTTCAAAAATTTTCGAAACCTTCGTAATCTGACACCGTCTTCCTCTCACATCAAGGAAAGGAAGAAACTTTATCAATTACTAAATCATCGCTGATCTACTTCTTTACTACTACCTCTGTTTGCAACACATTTTGCACTCAGTATCCACACACACACACACACACACACACACACACACACACACGAGTACATCTTAATGTGTGTGCAAAATTATTTCATTTATTTCTGTCGTATAGAGACAGCGTCTTTGATTCACAATCAAAACTTCCTCGGTCCCGGGTTCGAAACCCGACACTACCTAAATATTTAGCATTGGCAGCCAAAGACGTCCGGCGTAAGAAGTCACCCCTCAATCTGCCAACGGCCTTGTCAAAGAGGCCGGAGGAGCGGACAGAGGTACACGGCACTCGCTTGTTCTTGGGGTGCGAAACTGCCCTAAAGGCGTAAGAATCAGCAATGGTTAATGGCATGAGGATATAGAAGGCAATGAAAACCACTGCATTAAAGACACGTAACGTGTACCACGGGACATATGGCCTGTAATTAAAAATGTGTCATGATGATCTCTCCAATGGCAAAATATTCCTGAATAGTCCACCATTCGGATCTCCGCGACGGGACTACTAAGGGGGAGGTTACCATGAGAAAAAGATTGAATATCCAACGAAAGGGTAACGTTCTACGAACCGGACCGTGTAATTTCAGAAGCTTAAACTTGATGGGGAAGCTAGAAAATATGAAGATGGAAATACTAAAGCTGAGTCCTGATTTAGTGGGGGTCAGTGAAGTGAAATGGAAAGAAGACAAGGATTTCTGGTCAGTTGAGTATAGAATAAGATCAACGCTATAGCGGGAGTAGACTTCGTTATGAATAGGAAGGAAGCACAGAGGATGCGTTACTGTGAACAGTTCTGTGAAAGGGTTGTTGTCATCAGAATCGATAGCAACATAACGGCAACAACGGTAGTTCAGGCATGCATGCCAAGGTCGCAAGCTGAAGACGAAGAGATAGAGCCAGTATATGAGGATAAAGAACGGGTAATTCAGTGCGTAAGGGGAGGTAAATTCTAGTAGTCATGGGTGACTGGAATGCGGTTATAAGGGAAGAAGAAGAAGGAAGGATTGGGGAGAATGTAGGTTTCGTTTTAGAAATGAGAGACGAGGAGGACTAATTCAGTTCTGCAATAAATATCAGCCAGTAATAGCGAATACGCTGTTCAAGAATCACAAGAGGGTGCGGTATACTTAGTAAAGGCAGGGAGATACGGAAAGATTTCAGTTATATTACGTAGTCTGAAATCAGGTACTGGATTGTAAGTCGTACGCAAGAGCAGATATAGACCCAGATCACAATTTAGTACTGATGAAGGGTAAGCTTAAGTTTAAGAGACTAGTCGGGAAAAGTCGATACGCATGAAGTACGGAAGTACTAAGGAATGAAGAGACACGCTTACAGTTCCCTGAGATTATACATATTGCGAATAGGAATACCTCAGTAGGCATTCCATTTGAAAGGAAATGGACATCTCTCACAAAGGGCAATCACTGAAGTTAGGAAGAAAGACATAGGTATCAAAGAGGAGAGGAAATACTTCAGCTGATCCAAGAAAGAAGGAAATACAGAAATCTTCAGGAAAATTCTGGAATACGAAAGTACAAGTTGCTTAGGAATGTAATAAATACGAACTGCAGGGAAGCTAAGGTGCAATGGCTGCACGAAAAAGACAAAGAAATTGACAAAAAAATGACTTCCGGAAGGACTGACACAGCATACAGAAAAGTCAAAACAATCTTCGGTGACATTAAAAGCAAAAGAGTTAACATTAAATGTGCAATGGGAACACCAATATCAAATGAAGAGGTGAGGGCAGGTAGGTGGAAAGTATCTGAAGGCCTTTATGAGGGAAAGACCCATATGATGTGGTTGAAGAAGAAACAGGAGTCGATAGGAAAGAGATTTGGGATCCATTATAAGAATCAGAATATAGAAGAGTATTGGAAGACTTAAGATCCAAAACCTAGAAGGGATTGATGACATTCCATCAGAATTTCTAAAATCATTTGGGGAAGTGGTAACACAACGACCATTCACGTTGGTGTGTAGAATGTATGAATCTGGCGATATACCACGCGACTACCGGAGAAATATTACCCACACAATTCCGGAGACTGAAAAAGCTGACAAGAGAGAATTATCGCACAATCAGCTTAACGGCTCTTGCATCCAAGTTTACTACAAGAATAGTTTATAGGAGAATGGAAAAGAAAATTGAGCATTTACTACATGAACAGTTTGGCTTTAGGAAAGGTAATGGCACCAGAGCGGCAGTTCTGACGTTACGGTTGATAATGGAAGCAAGACTGAAGAAAAATCAAGACACGTTGATACGATATGTCGACCTATAAAAAGCGTCCGACAATGACAAGTGGTGCAAGATGAGAGAGATTGGCAATATACAATATGTACATGAGCCAAGAGGGACTAATGGGAGTGGAAGATCAAGAAACAAGCGCTCGGCTTTAGAGAAGTGTAATCTTACTGTGCAACGTGTGCATCGATGAATCAATGCCACAAAATATGCTGAATGGAATGAACAGTCTAATGAGCACAGAACATGGATTGAGAGTAAATCGAAGGAAGACGAAATTAATAAGAAGCAGCTGAAATCAGAACAGTGAGAAACTTAACATTAGGATTGATGGTCACGAATTAGCTGAGGTTTAGGAATTCTGTTATCTAGGCAGTAACCCATGATTGACAGAGCAGGTAGGACATTAAAAGCAGAATAGCACAGGCAAAAAGGGAATTCCTGACCAAAATAAATCTACTAGCGTCAAACATAGCTCTCAATTTGAGGAATAAATTGAGAATGTACGTTTGGAGCACAGAAGTCTATGTTAGTGAAACAATGAGTGTGGGAAACCGGACAGAAGAGAATCGAATCATTTGAGTTGTGGTGCTGTAGACGAATACTGAAAACTAAGTGGACTGATAAGGGAAGAGGAAGTTGGAAGTTCTGCTCAGAATCGGAGAGGAAAGAAATGTATGGAAAACACTGACGAAAAGAAGGGACGGGATGCTAGGACATCCCTTAAGATATCAGGGAAGAAATAGAGCTGAAGACAGTAGAAACTGTAGAGGGTGTCAGAGACTGGAATACATCCAGCAAATAATTGAGTATGCAGGTAGCAAATGCTAGACTGAGATGAAGAGGTTGGCAAAGGAGAGGAATTCGTGGCAGGCCGCATGTAACCAGTCAGAAGATTGATGACCCAAAAATAACAGCACATAGTTCAGGTGGTATGATATAGTGAACATTGAAATACCATGAAGGTTTTACATGCTTAACTTCATGTAGTCAGCACATTATCTCATATGTTATCAGACGTTTGATGCTGATTGATGCATGGGAGTCCAAATCTTTAAAGCATCAGGGCAGGGGTTATTATTGGTTGAAAGTGAGCCAAGGAGGTGGATTACCTAATTATTCTAAGTACCTTGAAACTAATTTTCAGATCTGTAAACTGGTAACAGAATAAATAACATGTACTAATAGAAGAATTTCCTCTAATTTTCTAGTGTTAAGGAGGTAGATGCGGAGTGGGAAGGTGCTGAGACACAAAATAAAGAGTATACGAGAGACATTTATTAACACAAAAAATACAACCATTTAAAATGTAAAAACACGAAGTTAAATTTACACTGAAAATAATCGTTGGAAACAACAAAGTTCGGTCAAAATGATATCATCAAATAATTTAAGAACCAAGCAATTGCTATAAAATTATTAACCACAATACGGTGTTTCTCGTTAATGAATTATTCAAGAACGTCAATTGACTATACTAAGAAGTTGGATAAAGCGCTTGAGGCCCGACAATATCTCTTGGCGAAGCCGAGATAAAGTATTAAACAGTTACCGCACAAGTCATTTACGAAGATTCACAGGTCAAGATCAATAAAACAATTAAATTTAGCTACTGTTCAATGATAAGAGTCTTCTTCGGAGAAGCTAAAGTAAGTTAAAGTATTAACTAGTTACCACACAAGTGTATAACAAGGAGGCACAGGTCAACATGCGTTAAAAAGTTATTCTCAGTAATTGCGCAAACGGGTTAAGGCAGAATAACATATACGAGTATTTACCACGGGAAGCCACCTCAGGTAATGCAACATTATATGCAGTTTTCATTAAGGAACATGATGCCTCGGCTTAAGTAGACATAATTACTTTATTAGGAGCCTTAATAACATTTACGACAAATATATAGTAACGGAAACAATCGCTGGTGGCCAAGTACGATTTTAAAATTGGTGGAGGTGCTTCAGGATTTACAGAAACTGATAACTATTTCGGAGAACCTTAAGCTTAAACACAGAAAGCTCTTTCAGCGCAGTGGCCAACAAAGCATCAAAGTAAACTTACACTGATAGCTGCCGCTACACGGTATCGGCTAGATTTACTCAAACGAAGTGTGTAAGAAATCGTATACAATTGACTTATAAAACACCAAAGAAAGAAAGCACTTAATTTCAGAGCTTACAGGAAAACCAACAGTGGCAATAGCAAGCCAAACGTAGAGACGGAGTCAACTAAGCCCGGTGGCGGGCAGTGGTATATGAACAAATAACCAGGTAATTATGACGCAGGCGACTAGTTCTGAAAATAGAAAATGACAAGTAGTATCGACTTGACGTAATTAGCTGGCCTGCTGCCTTACCGAAATAGATACATTTTCAACGGATGTATAACTTAATCGAAACAAGATCGACCGAAGCATTCAATGAGGATCTTGATAAATAAGTCGTTAAACAATGTATAATCTGTCCTGTAAAATACATATAGGCAGAATTGCTCCGTTATTGTAAGATATAAAATCAAACCGTAAAATAAGTTTGACAAGCACTGAAAGTGTTAAACAGTATCCCAACCAAAGTATTGAAGGCGAATGAATTACACCAAATGGTCAAGGACTAAGCATCAAGGACTAAGCACTAAACACTGTTATTACTAAATACCAGAACCATCAATGAGTTAAGATCTGGCAAACATTGAATAAAAATTACTTTCGTAAAATAAAAAATACAAGACAATATGTGAGGTACATAATTTGTTAAGCTCAAGACTAGGTATTTTGAACACTACTCTATTGTTATTAAGTGCTTATGGACTCTGTCGGTTCGCGGATTACATTTATGATTCGCATTTCTAATAGCCCATATAGCTTTCATTTTTTGGCTATGTAATTTCTTCATTTCTTCCGACCACTTGGTCTCTGATCTTTTAGGGATTTCTTTCTCTGGCTTTATTATCCATCTATTTATCTTCTGATGGTAAAGTTTCCTGTCTAGTATGTCTGATGTTCCTACCTGTGACTTTTCCAAGTCATATTAGACTTCTTCTATCCATGGAATGTTCTTCAGTCTTGCAGTTTATGTCACAATCTTGTGAGTTAGCATTGAAGATGAGAGTTTATGAACATGCCCATCGAATTTCAGCCTTCGTTTCCTGATGTCTGCGGCAAGGGTGGACAGTTCTTCTGTTGCTTTGCGCGATTTGAGTCTGTGCCCTTCTTCTGTTTTATCTGGTGCCAGCATTTTCATCATGATCTTTCTTTCCTCCTTCAAGATGTTCTCCAGATCGCCTATTCTACTAAGTACCAAGGTTTCGCTCGCGTACAGCACTTCTGGTTTAACCACTGTATTATAATGTTTGATGTTTGTATGAATGGACATACATTTCTTGTTGTAGATTTCACGTGCTCCCCCATATGCTCGTTTGAGCTTTTGTAACCGAGCTTTCTGTGCTTCCTTTTCCAACCCTGTTGGTTCTATGGTCTCAACGAGATATTTGAAGTGTATAATTCGTTTAATCTGCCCGTATTTTATGTTCAGTTGCTGAATGTCGAATTTAGTGCAAATTAACTTGGTCTTCTCGAATGAAATTTGTAGTCCAATTTTCTCAGCGCATTCCTTGAGGATTTCAATCTGTTTGGTCGCTGTATTTTCGCAGGTCGCTAGTATCGCTAGGTCGTCTGCGAAAGCTAAACAACTGACCTTGATGTCATCATTCTTTAGTCCAAGTTGAATGGGTTTCATGTGGTCCACAGTTTTCAATTATTTCCCCCATTCTCGGATGACTTTATCCAGAACGAGGCTGAAGAGCAGTGGTGACAATCCATCACCTTGTCGCACACCGGTCTTTATCTCAAAGCGCTCTGACAAGTTGCCCATGAATTTCACTTCTGACTTCATGCTTGTGAGTTTTCCGTGATGAGTGCTAATGTCTTTCGATCAAGTGCTTGTTCTTCTAAGACGTTAAAGAGGGACTGTCGATCGACCTAAGCATATATCTTCCTGAAGTCGACGAACATACAGACGATCGGAGAGCTTCCGGTGACTCTATATTTCAATAGCATCTTCAAATTGAAAATTCGTTCAACACAAGTCGGAAACCGGCTTGATAATCACCAACTTTGTTTTCAAGCTGTTCTTGTGTTCTTTGAAGAAGGCAGGCGGCTAGAATTTTGTAGGTGAATTCAAGGAGAGAAATCCCTCTTTAAGTATTGACATCTGTTCTGTCATCTTTTTGTGTAACGGATGGATGAATGCACATTTCCAGCCTTCAGGTATCTTTTCCGTTTTACAGAAGTCTATGATGATTTGTGTGATCTCCTCAAGTGGATGTAGGTTTATGTTCTTCAATAGTTCTGCATCAATACCATCTTCTCCACATGTCCTGTTGTTCTCGAGCCTGAAGATGTGTCTATGGATTTCTTCTTTGGTAAGTGGTGGAGATTCTGGGTTTACTTGTGCGGGAGTCTATTTGGGCCATCTTGATGAGGGCGTCTGCCGATTGAGTAACTCTGAGAAATATCGAGCCAATTCTCTACAATTATCTCGGTTGGTCAACGCGAGTTTGCCGTCTGCTTTTCTGAAACTTAAGTTCTGAGGGGTGTATCCTCGAATCGTCCCAGCGAACGTCTTGTAAAATTCTCGAGTACTGTGATCTCGGAAATCTTTTTCTATCGAGTCCAACTGGTCCCTCATTTGCCTCCTCTACATCTACATCCACATTAATACTCCGCAAGCCATCTGACGGTGTGTGGAGGAAGGTACATTGAGTAACTCTATCGCTTCTCCCTTCTATTCCAGTCTCGTATTGCTTTAGGAAAGAAAGATCGTGGGTATGCCTCTGTGTGGGCTCTAATCTCTCTGATTTTCTCCTCAAGGTCTCTTCGCGAGATATACGTAGGAGGGAGCAATATGCTGCTTCACTCCTCGGTCAAGGTATGTTCTTGAAACTTCAACGAAAGTCTGTACCGTGCTACTGAGCGTCTCTCTTGCAGAGTCTTCCACTGGAGTCTACCAATCATCTCCGTAACGCTTTCGCGATTACTAAATAATCCTTTAACGAAGCGTGGTGTTCTCCGTTGGATCTTCTCTATTTCTTCTATCAACCCTATCGGGTACGGTTCCCACACCCGTGAGCAGTATTCAAGCAGTGAGCGAACAAGTGTACTGTAACCGACTTCCTTTGTTTTCGAACTGCATTTTCTTAGAATGCTTCCAATGAATCTCAGTCTAGCATCTGCTTTAATGAAGATTAATTTTATATGGTCATTCCATTTTATATCAATCCTAATGCCTACTCCCAGACAATTTATGGAATTAACTGCTTCCACTTGCTGACCTCCTATATTGTAGCCGAAAAAAAGGACCTTTCTTTCTATGTATTTGCAGCACATTACACTTGTCTACATTGAGATTCAATTGCCATTGCCTGCACCATGCGTCAATTCGTTGCAGATCCTCCTGCATTTCAATACAACTTTCCATTGTTACAACCTCTCGATATACTACAGCATCATCAACAAAAAGCCTCAGTGAACGTCTGATGTTATCCACAAGGTCATTTACATATATTGTGAATAGCAACGGTCCTACGACACTACCCTGCGGCACACCTGAAATTACTCTTACTTCGGAAAACGTCTCTCCGTTGAGAATGAAGCCCTCTGAGTCTCGTGCAAGAATAGCGCGAGCTGGGTTTCACACGATCGTCTTTTTCGAAACCCATGCTGATTCCTACAGAGGACATTTCTAGTCCCGAGGAAAGTCATTATACTCGAACATTATACATGTTCCAAAAATCTACAATTGATTGACGTTAGAGATATAGGTCTATAGTTCTGCACATCTGTTCGACCCCCCTTCTTGAAAACTGGGATGACCTGTGCCCTTTTCCAATTCTTTGGAACGCTACGCTCTTCTAGTGACCTACAGTACATCGCTGCAAGAAGGGGGCGGCAAGTTGCTTCCCGTACTCTGTGTAAAATCGAACTGGTATCCCATAAGGTCCAGCGGCCTTTCCTGTTTTGAGCGATTTTATTTCTTTTTCTATTCCTCTATCATCTATTTCGATATCTACCATTTTGTCATCTGTGCGCCAATCTAGAGAAGGAACTACAGTGTAGTCTTCCTCTGCGAAACAGCTTTGAAAAAAGACATTTAGTATTTCGGCCTTTAGTCTGCTATCCTCTGTTTCAGTACCATCTTGGTCACGGAGTGTCTGGACATTTTGTTTTTATCCACCTACCGCTTTGACATAAGACCAACATTTCTTAGGATCTTCTGCCAAGTCAGTACATAGAACTTTACTTTCGAATTCACTGAAAGCCTCTCGCATAGCCCTCCTCACACTACATTTCGCTTGGTGTAATTTTTGTTTGTCTGCAAGGCTTTGGCTATGTTTATGTTTGCTGTAAGGTTTCCTTTGCTTCCGCAGCAGTTTTCTAACTCAGTTGTCGTACCACGATGGCTCCTTTCCATCTCTTACGATCTTGCTTGCCACATACTCATCTAATGCATATTGTACGATGGTTTTGAACTTTGTCCACTGATCCTCAACACTATCTATACTTGAGGCAAGACTTTTGTGTTGACCCGTCAAGTATTCTGAAATCTTATTTTTGTCACTTTTGCTAAACAGAAAAATCTTCCTACCTTTTTTAATATTTCTATTTACGGCTGAAATCATCGATACAGTAATCGCTTTATGATCGCTGATTCCCTGTTCTGCATTAACTGTTTGAAATAGTTCGGATCTGTTTGTCACCAGAAGGTTGTGCTATCGCCATGAGTCGGTTCTCTGTTCAACTGCTCAAGGTAGTTTTCAGATAATGCACTTAAAAAAAAATTCCTGGATTCTTTGTCCCTGCCACCCGTTATAAACGTTTGCGTCTCCCAGTCTATATCTGGCAAATTAAAATCTCCACCCAGAAGTATAACATGGTCGAGAAATCTACTCGAAATATTTTCCAAATTTTCCTTCAGGTGCTCTGCCACAACAGCTGCCGAGCCAGGGGGCCTACAGAGACATACAATTATCATGTTTGAGCCTGCTTTACCCGTGATCTTCACCCAAATCATTTCACATTTCGGATCTCCGTCAATTTCCTTCGATACTATTGCACTTTTTATCGCTAAAAACACGCCTCCCCTTCACTGTTATATTTCTAGAAATATTTCTGGAAATCTTCCAGTGCTTCTTCACATGCGGAGTCCCACCACGGGTGTTTCGTATTCTTCTTCAATGGTACTGCCTCTTTGGCTCTCTTGATTATTTTGTTACGCAATTAATGCCAGATGCTTGCCTTTTCCTTTTTCTATTCTTCTTTTATGTTGATTTCTTTGATCTTTTAGGTGCAGAATTTTTGAAGATGAGTTTTCTTGTGGTAGTTTCTTTTCGGAGTAAATTTCACTTTGATCCGGACTAGATAGTGGTCAGAGTCGATGTTGGCTCCTCTTCGGACTTGAATATCATGAATTTCCTTCTCTGAAGAGTGTATGATGCCCACGTGGTCGATCTGATATTCTCCGAGAGACTGTATAGGTGATATCCAAGTCTTCTGTTTTCGATTATGTTTCCTCAGGGAGGTCAATATTATTTTGAGATTGTTCTATTGGCAAAGATCAATCAGTCTCATGCCATTCTTGTTGGTGAATTTATGGGCCAGGAATTTGCCTGCGGCCTTTTGTATTCCTTTTCTCTGCCAAGCTGGGCACTGAAGCCACCTAGTAATATCTCTGTGTTTTCTTTGGGGACTAATGCCACAATCTTCTCGAGTTTGGACCAGAACTGCTCTACCTTCTGCAGACCTTTCTCATTTTCAATGTTCGAGTGTGCATGTACATTAATTAGTGTGTATTTTTTGTATTTACGTGGTATGCGCATTGTCATTAATCTATTGTTTATAGGGGTGACTTCTTTAATCGAATCAACTATGCTCTTGTGAACGACAAATGCCATACCCAGGAGTGGGGTACCACTGCTTCCTATTCGTTTGTCTGTTTCACTTTTGAAGATAATCTAATTACCATAGTCTAGTGAGGTTTCATCTGTAAAGCGTGTTTGCTGAAGAGCTAGTATCTGTACCTTTTGACGATCTAGTTCTGATGTTAAGATGTGTAAGTTTACCTGATTTTCGTAAGGTGTTCATGTTGAAGGTCCCTATGTAAGTGGGTCTCTTTGATGGTAGTTTGTCAGAGAATTCCGACTTTCTCTGTGATCGTGGTAGCCCAAGACCCCCAGCATCCAAAGACCTGGTTGCCGTCCGTTGACGGGTGGAATGGTTACCACCTGTTACTGTCATGAATCATAATTGCTTGCAATCGGACACCCACTGGGTGTTTAGGACCAGGGATTGCTAGTTCCTGGAACGTAAGGTGTGCAACCGTTCCTACTACGTAAACAGACGCTGACCACTTTGCAGCTCAATCCAAGTCAGACGCAAAGTGGATTTGAAGTTCGGTTCTTCCGCCCTCTCTGCCATTGAGAGATATGTCCCCTTCTGCCCCTTGACGCCGTTGACCATTTTCTATTCACGGTGAACACTACTTTAATAAAATACAAAACGCTTCACGAGCCACTATGCCTAACAACAGCGGGCCGCATGAGCAACACAATACCAAGTAGGCCCAAACGGAAGCAGGATGCAGAGGTTCACACATAGGTTGGGAACCAAGTACTGAGCATTACCGGAAGGCCTCCTCATTATAGTCCACAACATGGGCTCGCGACAGCAGGCACACTTCCTTCAACGATCGAGTAGCTGACAGAATTTTCTCATGTCGATAGCTTACGATGAGCGAGCTTTGTTTTACTTGGGAAAAAAACTGTCAGTAACTGAGACAGCGTAACTTACTTTTCATTGTTGACAATCGATTTCGGTTTCGATGCATTGTTACTGCCTCATTCAGAAGTTCGTATTACAACATGCTTGACAGATAGGTTTTGAGATTACTTCTGTTGTATACCGTTTTATTTTTGGCAATCCTATGTATAGTATGCCGTATTTTATCTACCATAAGGCAACACGGCATGAGGTACTAACTCACAATGGAACTCGTTTTGTAACAAAAATGTACAATTTCAAGTCTGTATTTTTAATTACAAATTTTTAATTACAAATCATGATACGTTACATTTTTCATGCATATGCATTATACCAGAAGATAGGAGTTACCACTATCGGAACCGGTTGTCAACAGTAAAGTCTAATTTAGGTGATCTTGCGTATCGAACGGTTTTCCCGAGAAGCTGACAAACTCCAGATGGCGTGATGGCACTCCTAACACTATACAGACCAGCCCGCAATGTTCCAGCTATACTCAACGAAGCACAGCGCTCACACTTCCTCGGTAAACCCGGACCTCCAGCGACCCACTCCTACCAGGAAGTCACTTCCTCATAGCAAGCCGAGCACAGCCTGTATCCTCGTCCGACACTGCTTACATGCGCCATATCGTGGCCAGGCGTCCTCTGAACCACCAGCAACTGCCCAGAGACAAACGCAGGGCAGGTAAGATCGACACTAGAGCACCAAAGATGTCGCGCGTTCCTGTCACAGCGACACACGGTTTGACAACCGGTCGGGTGAACGTTAGCAACTGATGAAGAAGTTATGAGAGTAAGTTGAAAAGTTTATCAGGGAATTGCTTACAAAAAATTAAAATAAAGTAACAGATCACATTCGTAAAGAAAACTCTATAAATTACCAGTGAAGACACAGAACCAACTGATGAGTTTTTGTTTAACGAGGGTTGCCCAAAAAGTAATGCACCGCACTTTATTCTTCAACAATACTTTATGGAGCACAAAGAGAATCACACACACGAAAGAATGGTCTTTTATCCACACACCCTATTTTGCCAAGTAATCTCCAACCCATTCTATGGCCTTCGTACAGCGCGAAACAAGGGCGAGTATGCCCTATCTGTACCAATCCTTCTCCTGGTTGCGGAGCCAGTGCTTCACTCTGTGAATCACCTCCTCATTGTCCAGAACTTCCACGAATAGTATCCTTTAATGGCCCAAACAAGTGGCAGTCCGAGAGGCTATGTCTGGGCTCTAGGGTGGATGGGGTAACACTGTTCAATATTGTTTTGCGACGTGTTTAGCAGTCCTCAGACTTGTGTGGGACCGAGCGATATCGTGTTGCAGCAAAACATCTCCTGGGTGGTTGTGGCGCCCACGTCACCAGAAGTGCGTCTTGAGTTTTGTTAATATGTTGACATATTCTTATATATTAATGATAACACCTTTTGGCATCACTTCACTGAGAATCATACCTTCAAGATCCCAGAACACGGTGACCATGACCTTACCGGCGGAAGCAATTGCTTTGAAGTTTTTCTTCTGTGAAGAATGGGAATGGCTCCATTTCATCGACTGTCGTTCTGTTTCAGGCTCAAAACGGTGAAGCCAGGTTTCATGACCTGTCACAATACGGAACAAGAAGGCCTCCCCCTCAGCTTCAAAACGTTGCAACAAATCAAGACAAATGTTTTTTTCTGTGCGATTTTTTATCCACCGCGGGACCCATCTTGCACACACTTTTGAATACTCAAGAGTGCGGGTAATTGCATCCACACTTCCTTTGCTGATTGACATATGCAGTGCCAACTGCCGAGTCGTAATGAGTCTGTCCTCGCGAATCACAATATCAGCTCGCTGCAACATGTCAGGTGTGACAGCCGTGGATGGTCTCCGCGACCGCTGCAAATCTGGAGCTCCGCCGAACCGCCTTCTGATGACCTCACCCTGCGTGCCCAGCGACTAACTGTACTTTTGTCGATAGCAGATGCTCCATAGACTATGCACAAGGGTTGTGAGTGTTACCCACAGTTTCATTCTCTGCAGTGAGACATTCAATGACAGCACGTTGCTTATGATGTACATCACCTACAGACGCCATTTTGAAACTGTCCTGCAGCAGCTCGCTCAGGAGACTTCAAATAATACACTTCCGCATTCGTAGCATTGCTGTCGGCAGACAAAAAAGAATGTGGTGCATTTCTTTCTGGACAACCCTTGTATGTTACCAGGGGCATTTACTAAGTAACATAGCACCGTTTTTTTCTCAAAGCAGGTTGTTTTATTCACGATTCCAATACATCATATTGTTACCCACTTTATTGCCTACAAAACCGTTAATTTTCATCATAATTTCTGTTTAATGCAACGGCCTTACACCGTCTTGGTGGTAGGGCCTGTATACCTGTATGGTACCACACTACTGATCGACGTCAGAGCCAACGTGCTGCTCGCAGCAATAACCTTTGGATCAACCACACACTGCTTACTGCCTCGTAATGTGCAAGAATATTCTATTAGGCAGCAAAGAACCTACTGAACACACACCTGAGAGTTTCCCAATTTCTGGACGTGTGTATCAGCACTACCGACAGAGACGTCCAGTTTAGCAGCGTAGTGTTTGACTGTGTTCCATCGATGACCTTGAATGAGACTGTCCACAGTTTCATCACCGTGGCAGTTACAGCTGTGTGCGGCCGGATAGCACCCGCGTGGTCGGACAGGTTTGCGTGACGTTGTTGAAGTGATGACAGACGCCTCACCAAGTGACTCACCGTGTTTTCATTCACTGCCAAGTCTCTCATGACATTCTGCACGCATCTATGAATATTTGTGTTGCTCTCGTCTTCCACCAAAGGAAATTCAGTCTCTGGTCTCTGCGCGGCACACGGCTTCGTGACAGGCGCCATTTTGAGGGCTACGTATAGCGCCGCCCGCAATTGGAACTTCATAAAACTATAGGGCCTGAAACAGAAAAATAATCAACGATGTCTCACAACAAATTCCGAATTTTTTCGATCGAATAAAAACGATGTGTTGCATTAGTTACTGAACGCTACTAGTAGTTGGCAACAATGGCTGGATGAACAGCAACAGAAAAAAATGGAAATATTTGTGGCTAACAAAAAACAGTTCTGGGGTTTATCACAAGTTTTGTTTTATGGCAGCATGGTGTAGACTTTTAAAGCGAAAACTGTATAGAAAGCTTTTGGTTGTTCGGTGGATAGTTGGGCAAAAATTTTGATTAATCAAGAAAAACAATCAAATCAAGGACAGGTTGGACTGTGAGACGCAATTATGTCTTTAATGAAGAAAATACCATGGATACTTTCTCAGTGGACGTTTATTTCTGTGCATTCAATTCATAGTGCCCTGTATCCAGCTCATGATATTGGCGTAAATCCGGGGCCACCTGAGCTTCAGACCCGTTATTGTATTGTTAACTGGCATTATCTCGAGCTCCCACTAATAATGTAGAGTCCCAAAACCAGAACTCCAGTCGACATACTTAACTTGCAGTTGAATGTTGTCCAAGGTGCTGATCCACAGTTCCAAATGACTGAGGTGATGGTCATCATCATCATGTACTTCTTTTCTACATACACAGGGTGTTTCAGAAGTGATGTTCAATATTCAGGGCTGTGACGTGAATGATCATTCGAAACATAAAAGTCAAGTAAACATGGGCTCTAAAATGCCTACCTTAAGAGTTACGAGCAATTATTGATCTTAGATACTGTGAAACAAATCTCTTCTACTGCAAGCTCTTTGCTTTGCATATTTTGAGAAGTGGTAATATGGATCGTAAGACGAGAAAAATGTCCAGTAAATGTGGGATCTCGCTCACTCGTCGCTAATAGGGTGCGTACGGGATGCAGCGTTCCTGGAATGCTATACAACAATTCAAACAAATAACATTAGCAGCTCTATTTCTATGAAGCGATTGACAATACTTAACTTTTGGGATTTACAAGTAGTAGTCGCAAGCGACGGGTGACATGTAATATAATTTAGAGTTTATATGTGAACTGTTCAGCCAAGTTGACACACTTCACTGATAACTAACGTCTGCGATCCGGTGACGGTATGCGTGGCCGACGCTAGCAGGAGCGTCGCTTATAATTCCCTTCTTCCAGACGTCGCTCTTGGCGCGGCGCGGTACAATTCCGCTCGCCATTGGCCGCCGTTTCCTCGCCGTCTTCTCTGCTCTTGAGTTCCGCATCTTCGTTCCGGCGCTTGTGGCTGCGCCAGAACAGTAAACATGTGCTCTGAAATGTGTACCTTAAAAGTTATAAGTATTTGTTCATTAGAAGAGTTGTATTTCAAAGTAGCAAACATGAGCAAGTGCTCATAGCTCTTAAGGTATTCATTTTAGAGTACATGTTTACCAGACATTTTTTTCTTGTTTTGGTCCATATTACCACTTCTCAAAATTTGGAAAGCAAATAGCTTGCAGTAGAAGAGATTTGTTTCACAGTATCGAAGATCTAAAATTGCCCATAGCTCTTGACACTAGAAGTACCGAACTTCGTCGTACCCTAGTAGTACTATGTGGGTCATTTTTTACCCACAGTAGAAAACCACCGTTTTATTCGTATTTGGGTGGTGTTTTGAGTGTCTTCGTGTTGACAGTACGTCTCTAAAATGAATAGTACGCTGTCAAATACATATTTTCAGAAGTTAACTTTTTTATTTTAAATGTTACAGAAGAAATTCAGAAATCATTCATCAATCATCGTTACAACAAGTACGTAAAACAATGTTATAATGTTTTTCTTCATAAATATGTTGAAACAGATACAAAAAATAATAGTACAACATTTTTTTCTTTTATAGAAAAATAATGTAAGTACCAAATATTTGTGAAAGATTCTGAAATGCAGCAGGTGACTAAAATGCCCTGCATGTGTTGTTGCTTATTGCAATCAAGGAACTAGAACAGAAGGACAAATAACTTCAGCCTATAATTATAAATATTTGGAAATATTTAAGAACGAGGACGTGACAGAATTTCCCAATGTGTGAATCAGGCATTAAACTAGAGTTTTTGCTCGGCAACTTTTGCACACATACTCGTTGAACTTCAAGCATACACCTGATGTTTACTTTCCCTTTTTTGTTTCGTTTTTTTGCAGGAAACCTGAATCTAACAAGACCTTTCACTCTCATATTGGTCAGAGCCGGTATTAAGTGCCTGAACGGGGAGATTGACTTCTCTCTCTGCAGTTTGTAAGAGACAGCAAGCTCATCTGCGACTCTGGGGATAAAGTCCTGGATTTGACAACGCCTCTTTCCATACTGACCAGCGCCGATATCGAGTGCCTGCAAGGGGAGATTGGCTGCTGTCTGCAGTGTGTAGAGGGCAGCAAGGTCATCTGCTACTCTGAGGATAAACTCCCGACGTGACATCTCCTTAGAGGTAAGTAACTTAAAAATTGTTTGAGCGTTTATCATGGCAAAGTGAAGAATATCGTAAAAAGACACACACAGGTCATTCGTAGGTGCCAGCTCGGACACTGCAGTGGCTAGCTGTTTGGTGAACTAGTGTATATCGACACCATGCTTAGTTTCATTATAAAACTTCACAGTTCCTGGAAGTTTATTCTCAGTATTCTCATTCATCTGACATCCATCATGCATGCTACTCAGGTTACGGAATTTTTTTTTCTTTTTCCCTTGGTAAGCTGTGAGAAGATTGTCGCCTGACTTGTAAGCGTGTTGCATGCAATGTGTGATCTGCGCGAAGCAGGAAGGATCTCCTTGAGTGATCTCAGAAGAGCGCCGACTAAACTTGTTCCCTTTTATTTCAGCTCATCTGCCAGTTTTACGGAGGTGAAGAAGTTGTCAGTCGTGACGTTCCGTAAGGTATATAGGGAGAGAGTGGCCAACCGGACGATACGGCGGCCATTTTTCTGCCAAACTGCGGGCGGGACTTTTGAATGGCCAGTAGTGGAGTAGTAGAGTACACACTCACCGAATCAAAAGCACAAATCATTCGTTAAATGCCTTTGCTTAAAAGAATAATGTGTTATATTAATTTTCACACAGCCAAGTCACAGGTCTGTTTTCAAATTTAACTATGTATATTGCAAGTTGTTTTATATGTAGTAAAATGCAAAAATGACTTACTTCGCATAGATAAGAGTACTTGGTCGGTTTCCACAATGCTCCTGTTTATTTATGTCAGCCCTGTTGACTGCGACTGTCCACTGCTTTCGTCTTTCTTCATTGCGTGGAAATACTAACATGCGAAATCCACCTTCACCTCTATTGGAACAACCAAATGCAGCGCAACCTGGCATCGTTTACAGACGTCTGCAGAACGAATTACAGATGTCAAAACCAATACTGTACAATTAGTAACGTGTTTACTTCAAACATGTAGGACTACTGACTTCATCACAAAAGGCTTCATTACTTCAACTCGTATTTAAGATCGCAAACGCTAATTACGTACTAAAAACGATATACAACTAAATCGTACATGCATGCACAACGCATAACAAGTCTCTCAATAATTCAAATACCTTTTAATCGTTTCCAAAACTCCTCTGAACTTCAATTCAACTCAAAAGCATGTCGAACATAGGAAGCGCGAGAGACGGTTGAAGCCATTTTTCTGCCAAAGTTAATCAACCAGTCACGGGCAACTTCACCTATGGCCACTCTCTCCTTATACAGGCCCTCTACCGTAAGGCCGACGCGCCTGACATCTGCTGGAGTGTAAGAGAACTGTCAGCGGTGCCCCAGACAGCAGTGTAGAAGGGGACGAAGGGATTCTCCACAGTATAGTATGTTATTCTGCAGCCCCGCAGTGTCACTCCGTAGGTCTGCATGTCGCCAGTCAATAGAAATCGGAAAGCCGCGCTGATATAACGTATAATCCGACCACTGAATACTTCGTATTTCACGTTATTTTCGGCCCAAAGTATCATAATATACTCTAACATCTCGTGAATAATGTCGAGGCAGAACCAGAAACTATATAGTGTCTGAAATCAGGTGTTACTGATAAGAAACTGCGCTAAAATGGGTATGGGTCAAAAATGACCCACATGGTACTTCTAGTGTTACGGTGTGCGTTTTAGAGCCCATGTTTACTTGATCTTTTGTTTTGAATAATCATTTCTGTCATATCTCTGAATATTGACCATCACTTTTGAAACACCGTGTATAAATTCAAGTCTTCGTTCTGTATATTGTGGCTAATATCAGGAACTACTGTAGGGGTACTGATATTGTTTTTACTAATACGTAAAGATTAGTGTATACAATTTACAAATATTTCGAGCGAATTGGCTGTACTACGATGAATTTGTGAACTGCCATTGTGACAGTGAAAGCGATTCTATTGCCAGCTAGTGGTGAATGGCAGAACTTCTTGGATTTTCAGCAGTGCACTGCGTAATGTAGCGACGGGCAAAATGAGTGCATGTGAACGCTCTACTTCCCTTGACGTACCGACAACAGAAAGAATGTGTTTGGCGTTATGCGGTCAGTATAGACGTGGCTTAACATATTCGAATATTATTTGCTAGACACTTGATAAAGAAGCTACATTTCGTGTGGAGCACTCAACAGCCTAAAGTGCACCAACTGAAAAGTAGCAGCATTGCTAGTAAATACAGCTGGATTCGTAAACGTCTTAACGAAGGAGACAGACATGAGCGCGATCTTCTTGTCACCTTAAGAACAGTGGACGGAATGGCCTTCAGCAACTTCTAGCACATGACCAGAGAAAATTTCGAAGGACCTCTAAAGGTGGTAGGGGGACACATTTAGAAAAAGACGACCGTTTTATGCTGTTTCTCTATCATTTTCAGTCACAATTCGCACTCATAACTCGCTGCGCGTTGTTCGAAAATTGGGCAGTGAGTTACTGAACTTCGAAGTATCACAAGAAATCGTTTGAGAACACACCATTCCAAAATCTGTTGTTTTTAATTTTTGTGTAAGAATAAGACATTTTTCGAAAACTATTTGAGCAACTGTTTAATTTTTTATTTTTTAACGTAAATATAGGTTTTGCAGCACTCAAACTGATGACTCAACTTTCAGCTTTTTGCCCCACTTCAATCAAGCTTATATGAGGTCACCATTATTTACGCGGTAGGCTTAAAAGTCTGCCACAAAGAGTCTGCGACAAAGAATTGCGGCAACGAGACTGAACAGTGAACCAGTGAGTTCTAAGATTTAGATGAGAAATGTTGTCACAAGCCACTTCTCTACATCAGTCAGGTTCCTTTCTGTTCCATTTTCTTTAATTTGTGGCCTCTGGACATAATCCACTCACTCAGCCTCCTATACCTGATATGCTATAAATTCAAAGACATTTTCCGCCACACATACACAAACACTCATGATTCGCGCAGAATATTTGCAATAGTTGGCCTTATTTAGCTAAATCTCGCTGTGCTCCCATCATTGACGCTAGACGCCACTCCAAACGACAACTGCATAAGCAACAGATAACATTCATGTCTCCTAATAAGTTTCCTGGCTTGCTCCGCTTAAATCATTTCATTTACATGAAACTGATGATATTCAGTTACCTAGTGTTCTCAACATTTTATCTATAGCTCTATAAAACTGCCTGCAAATAAATTTATCACTACGCCAGAAAAGTTGTCCGGCCGTACAGATTTATTCTCATATCTGTGAAGCCGAGGCATGTCACTAGTGTTATAAAAATAACTAACAAATACTTCGTATAATATTGATTTATTAGTGGTCATCAACATCACGACACTGATGTAGTGAACGACTAAAGTACAGATAATTTTAAAACTAGGACAGCCATGGCAAAAATACATTGCTGAACCTGTGAGCCGGCCGGTGTGGCCGTGCGGTTCTAGGCGCTTCAGTCCGGACATGTGGTCGGGAAGTACTCTATGAAGTGACGGGGCGCATTTTACACTTCAGGGTGGAGTGAATACACAGAATTCCTGAATTTGGGATAATGTTGTACTAGGTGTTGTTCGCAAAGGGCCATTGCACTCGTCTTATGTGACTGTGTGTTGTGGGTTCAGAAGCAGCTTTATTCTACGTCCGTTCTTCTTTGAACAGAATACACCCAGAGGGCCTGTCAAGTGTACGGTGATGTCTGCACGTTATCGAGACCTCCTTGTAGAGGATGGGCTTCCTGGTTTGGAAGAGCGCGACTGTGTGGAAACCACTGTTTTCATGCAAGATGGGACAACACCTCATGTCGCTCGTCCAGTGAACTGTCTGCTTAATGCAATACTCCTCGACTGATCTCCAGAGATTTTCCTAATGCATGGACTAGCAGGTCACCTAATCAGAATCATCTAAAAGAGCGCGTTTATCAGGCACACTTTCGATCGCTACCTGATCTGAGGGCCAGTGCACTGGAGCACGTTGCTCAGATTCCACAGAAATTGCAGTGACGAACTGTTGATCACGTAATTTTACGTCTTCAGTGCTCATATTGATCAAATTGGTTAATAATAAAATCAACAAAAAAAGCCTTCCGTACTTGTTTGACCTTTTCTGCCCACGTCCCATTCCTAATCCATTACATATGGAAACATTTCTGTACGTCTTTCTTGCATTTCTACCTAGTGGCGAAAATTTGGACTGATTTTGTTTTTCATAATGATTAGGTTCAGTATTATCACATTCGAATATGTATCTAGTTTCGCTGCCATACAATAAGTGCGCCCACAATGGACCTATGTAAATAGTTGCAGTCTAATTATAGCCATCTGGGAGACACATTGCTATAAAAGGGAAGAAGTGAAACATTTTAAAGGTTTGGCCCCGCGATACCAATTACTTTAGAGTTCCATTTATGCACTAAGGTGACACAAGTTATGGGATACCTCCTAATATCGTGTGGGACATCGTTTTGCCCAGCGTAGTGCCAGAAACGGCAGTCAAATTCTGAACGCCGGGCAGGGTGGCCGAGCGTTTCTAGGCGCTACAAATGGTTCAAATGGCTCTGAGCACTATGGGACTTAACTGCTGTGGTCATCAGTCCCCTAGAACTTAGAACTACTTAAACCTAACTAACCTAAGGACAACACACACATCCATGCCCGAGGCAGGATTCGAGCCTGCGACCGCAGCGGTCTCGCGGCTCCAGACTGTAGCGCGTAGCGCCGGCCGGAATGACAGAAAATAATTCGCAAGATGTCGCTGAGAGCGCTGACCTGGAGCTTGCAGCCAGTGTCGCGCAATGTGGCGTTCCCGCAACAGAAGGCGTATTGTGTTATTGAATTTAGTTGTATATAATCAGTTATCACAGTTCTACGGGCGTTTCATTTTCGATTTCGTGCTAAACCAGCATCATCAAAGGACATTCGATAGTGGTATAAACAGTTTGAAGAAACAGGGTGCCTCTGTAAAGGCAAAAGTCCTGGCTGGCCACGCGTTCCTGAACATACAGAGGAACATGAGCATTCGAGTTAAGCCCCGGCATGTCTGGCAATTTCATCTATCAGCAAGATGGAGCACCGCTGCACTGGCACAACAACATGTGCAATTTCCTCAATGCCAACGTGCCTCAGTGTTGCACAAGGCCTACAGCAGCGCGAGACCACGCTTTACACTCTTGGCCTCCTAGGTCCCCTGACTTAACACCATGTGATTTCTTCCTGTGGGGATATGTTAAACAATGTGTTTACGTTCCTCCCTTTCCCAGTAACAATGAAGAACTAAAAACCAGAATATCAGCTGCTGTAGCTTCAGTGACAGAAGACATCTTACGCTCAGTTTGGGATTTATTCGGCTACCGGCTAGATGTCGTCCGTGTAGCCAATGGAGGACATATTGAACATTTGTGATGGATTTTTACAGGCTTCTGTCTTTTCTGAGTAGTTAAGTATGCTATTTGTTGGTGTTAAGCCCTTCTTCCTAATAAATAATTATATTTAAAAGCCGGCCAGAGTGGTCGAGCGGATCTAGGAGCTACAGTCCGGAACCGCGCGACCGCTACGGTCGCAGGTTCGAATCCTGCCTCGGGCATGGATGTGTGTGATGTCCTTTGGTTGGTTAGGCTTAAGTAGTTCTAAGTTCTAGGGGACTGATGACCTCAGAAGCTAAGTCCCGTAGTGCTCAGAGCCATTTGAATCAAATTCTGAACGTTGCTGAGGATCATGAGATTTCTATTGCTGCACCTGTAAGGTGCCAGTTTTAAATAGACCGCAAAAGTTTTCGTGTTGTTGATCATAGGATGGACAATTCTAGTGACACTGCTTGAGCACTACCACTATCCGGGCACAGTGCTGCACGGTGAGTAACAGAAACAGCAAATTCGACAGCAAATTAGATAGCACGCCTTCCTCTTCCAGGTGACACACCAACCTCACCCGCATTTTGGAATTTCATTACAATCTTCTTTGAACCTTTTAATGACCTCGGGCTTTTCGTCAGACGTTCATGTCGGCGCTACTCTCTCAGTGCAGCACTGTAATTGCTGCCGATCTCATAAATCAGTTTCACTAACAGCCCACGGTCTCTGCTCAACAGCCATACTGTTCACACGTTGTGGCTTGGCAAATGGCAGCGTGGATGTCATGCTGTCATACAAACAGCACACAGCGCCAGATTTGCACCTGGTGGCTACAGTTTAGAAGTGATCTGTTTTTCAGCATAAACCGGTTCCGCATTGCCGCATTAGCATATCTATCAAGTTTCGCTGCTGCACGATGATTACAGTCTGGGCCGGACATCCGTGAGTAGTTGCACTTTAATTACAACCACCCGGTGTATTACTAAATGGATAAAACGAGCACCCCATCACAACTGCCGGTTGCCCATCTGACAGCTTTCGGATACCACAAAAATTTTATTTTCATTATTTCATATAATTATTGACCGAATTTAAAACTTTAAGATGTTGTCGTAATCTGATTATTAAAAGGTACAAACTTACCTTAAAGGTAATAGCAAAATAAAATCAAGTAGCAAAGTTACAAACTGAGTGCAGTTCAGGGTGCGGAAATAACTCAAACTATATTTCTATAATAATTGATAACAAAAGCGGTTAGAGGCTTTCAACTAACTTTACACATACTTCCAGATCTATTGGAAACTTTTTCTAGCTGATATCATCCACAAAATAAGTAATCAAAGGAAAAAAGTTGTACTACATTTTCGCTCTTCTTCCATTAAAACTTCAGCCTTAGGCGTGACTTTTTAATATCTTAGTTCTGTTGTCCTACAGTACCCAACTGTAGTCGTGTTTTGCCTTGGTTGATGCCATAAAGAGTTCCCTGGACAAAGCCTTCCCTGTTAGCCGCGCTGCTGTCCGCGGTACGAATCCGCCCGGCGGATTAGTGTCGAGGTCCGGTGTGCCGGCCAGCCTCTGGATGGTTTTTAAGGCGGTTTCCATCTGCCTTGGCGAATGCGGGCTGGTTCCCCTCATTCCTCCCCAGTCACACTATGTCAGAGACTGCTGCGCAGACACCATAATTACTCTACCATGCAAACCTGTCGGGTTACACTCGTCTGATATGAGAAGTTCCAGGGGTGGGGGAATTGTCCACTGGGGCTGAACGGAGGGGCGGCGGTGAGGTGGGTGGACTGCTGTGGGGTTGTGGACCACGGCTACGGCGGGGCGAAGCCTCTCCGATTGTTTCCAGGTCCCCGGTTCAATACACAATACACCATGGACAATTTCTGCAAATGGCTCGTGAAGCAGCTGCTTCACTACTCGCTATTGCCAGTACATCATTGGTGACCAGAGCGCTTGCCTATAGAAACAATCTGGCATTTGCAACATTCTCTGCTTTGCGTCATCGACATAACGTAACCAAGGTATAACGGAACAACTATGTACTTGATATGCGTGAATAAATTCGTAAAATTTTTTGCGAGTATTACTTTGTAAGAAAGATCGGTAGTAGCTAGCCATGTTTGGTTTGTCTTCACTACTTTAGACTCGTGTATAGGACGTTTGATTCTTTAATGGTAAAGAGATAATATTTTGTAAAATATAAGAGTAGTTTATGTTATTGTTGAATGTAATGACCTCCACAATCCTAAAACTTTACAAAATTAGAGTGAAAGGATGTAGGGATACTGGGGGCGAATTCTGATTCGACGAGAAGCGAGGCGTTATACTATCACATAGTTGGTTGGACGAAATGGGTTGCACACATTATTTAACTCTCAATGAACATACAACAACACATTGTAAGCAGAAACCTCTCAAATATAAATAACCTGATCTATTACTTTCGCCTGAGAGAGGGCAGCATTGTAAATAGCATCGTTGGCTTGTAAGCGTTCTGTGATTTTTAACAAACCACAATGTGTTAACTGTAAGACGGCAGAGTTGTGAGGGGAGTGCGTGGAGAGGAAGAAGCAAGCACTGGCTGGCTGCGCGTCATGCTTACACGAAAGCAGACGAAAGGCTTGGAAGTAAAACTCGCTTTAAATGTTGTTCGTAAACAGAACTGAAATCGTCATGTTCATTAAAATCTATATATACAAAAATGAATGTATGTATGTTTGTCTACTATGCGCTCACAAACCATTCATCCGATAATTTTGCGAGCATCGCTACGTAATACTGGTTTCCTTATAACCGTAGACCTAGCGGTAGGGATTGTTGGCGACTCCCGACATGGGTCAGCAACTGCCTCTTCACTCATTTTGATAAAGTTCAGCACAACTGCACAATAAAAACACGCAGAATAGTACAGCGCAAAACAATAACGAAGCAGACGACAATGGCTACCTTGTACAACACAGTCAGCTACATAATGTTGGCAGCAGTCGAAACTGCGTGCCTACCGAAGCCTCCCGACGTTTACCGACTTCTACCGATTCAAGACTAGGAAGAGGTCTGCCATCCAAAAAGTTTACACACTGTTGTGTATTCCGTGACTTTACTAATGATTTTTTCTGATAGTAGACTTCATACGGAAGGACGTATTTTCAAATGAGGTGTACTTCTATAGTAAAGAAAGAAACGACAGCCGCCATTGCTTCGAGATATCAGGATATTAATTTTTATCAATATACGCTCTTGTAAGAAGCTGAATATATTCTGTAATAGTAAAGCACTGAGATGAACGCATTTATGAAATAAGAGTTGTTATCTTAAAAGACAATTTTTTTCTCATTTCTGAAGTGAATATTAGGCTCATCTTTTCTCTCCTAATAATTACGGTAGAGAGTGAAAGCAAGCTGAATACTTAGGTTCTGAATACTAGGTAGTTCTGTGGGAGCCCTGTTTAATAAGACAGTCTTTGCGAATGAACAGATTCTCTTTTGTGAAAAACGAAAATTTGTGGAACTTGCTCTACCGACAATAGTTGTTCAGAATCGTATGCGTCTGACTTGCTCTTTAATAACAGCGTCAAGAATTTTTCACAGCTACATTACGACGCAGATCTTGTAAAGCTGGCCGGCCGCGGTGGTCTCGCGGTTCTAGGCGCGTAGTCTGGAACCGTGCGACTGCTACGGTCGCAGGTTCGAATCCTGCCTCGGGCATGGAAGTATGATGTCCTTAGGTTAGTTAGGTTTAAGTGGTTCTAAGTTCTACGGGACTGTTGACCACAGCAGTTGAGTCCCATAGTGCTCAGAGTCATTTTTTTTTTTTTTTTTTTTTTTTTTGTAAAGCTGTTTCTTGCGCTTGCCTCTAAGAAGAACTTTGACCTTGGGTGCGGTCGATTGCACTCCAGAGACGCCACGCAGAACTGAAAAATTAATAATGTTCTCCTTTTCAAACAAGAAGACTGTAATTAAGATCCACAGCTCTAATTATTTTATTTTTTATGAAAAAGTCATTTTCAATTTTCATGTTGAAAAGTAACACTAAAGGACGGATTTATTTAAATCTTTTAATAGTAGAAAGGAAAGAGGACGTGGTAAGAGTAGGGAACAGAAGTTACAATCAATTTTACAGCAGAATGTTTCCAGGCTGCCTCTCTGTCTGTTCGTTTTGCTGTTATCGGCAATACTTAATAATTTTTGTAGTGGCCAAGGGAGGGTCATTAGAGTGTCCATTTGTTGACGTGTGCAGCCCTATAGGAAAGGCAGAGATAGCTTGATCCTTGACGTGAGAGGACCTGTTGCCGATGACTACAGAGGTGAACAATGGTATTATGCAATAAGTGCTCTAATTCACCGTAAGGTGTGTGGTGTAATTTATGTGCACTTTGGAAAGTCGTCTCGTAATGTATGACGTCTTGGAGGCAAGAATTTCCTGACTAAACGGCTGTTTTTGTTTATGGTTGCAATGGATAGGTAAAAGCAATGGCGCAACAAGCGGCGTACCTTGAACGCACCTCGTATACATGCACGGAGAGGTGAAGAACCAGTTGCGCTCTGGATGTAACCACACTGAACATCTAACAAGGAATAGCACTGCAGAACAACAGCAATACATTGTATTTAATTCTGTGTAAAGTCATTTGTAATGGCGTAGCGCATCAATATGTTTCTTCTTGGTGAACTTTTAAAATTTATTTATCTACCCCATGAACAGTTCCTAGTGTCAAAGTTCTATAAAGCAACAACAAATCATAAATCTTAAGCTGAAAACTGAAGTTAAAAAAAACATTGGCATCTTTGCAAATATCAGTGTTGTAACAATATAATGTAAACAGTTAACTCTATTTAAACCCACTGGTCATTTTGGATAGAAGCGTAATCTTCCAAGTAACTTGCAGCTTTAATTAAGTTCAAGTAAGTTTAAATTCTGTTTCTCTTCATATTTCAATATTAAGAAAAAGTGCAATTTCAGTAAAGTTTCGTAATGGTTTTATAGAAGGATGACTGAAATAGTCGCCTTTTTTTCAAAACTGCTGGAGAGAATTACCACTAATAAATAATTCAATATTAATTGCTACAAAGCAGATATTTTATTACAACAATTAAAGTAATTAGTTCATTTAGAACTTACAGACCACAAACAATGGCAAGTAAGATTTATTTCATATGGGTAATTAAGGTGAGTTTCATCGCAGAAAGTCCAGCTGAGAAATAGTTTGCTGTTTGTTGGATGGATACATTCCAAGGTAGACAGTGATTTTTTTTTGTCATCAGTCTACTGACTGGTTTCATGCGGCCCGCCACGAATTCCTTTCCTGTGCTAACCTCTTCATCTCAGAGTAGCACTTGCAACCTACGTTCTCAATTATTTGCTTGACGTATTCCAATCTCTGTCTTCCTCTACAGTTTTTGCCGTCTACAGCTCCCTCTAGTACCATGGAAGTCATTCCCTCATGCCCTAGCAGATGTCCTATCATCCTGTCCCTTCTCCTTATCAGTGTTTTACACATATTCCTTTCCTCTCCTCACTCCTTACCTTATCAGTCCACCTAATTTTCAACATTCGTCTGTAGCACCACATCTCAAATGCTTCGATTCTCTTCTGTTCCGGTTTTTCCACAGTCCATGTTTCACTACCATACAATGCTGTACTCCAGACGTACATCCTCAGAAATTTCTTCCTCAAATTAAGGCCGGTATTTGATATTAGTAGACTTCCCTTGGCCAGAAATGCCTTTTTTGCCATAGTGAGTCTGCTTTTGATGTCCTCCTCGCTCCGTCCGTCATTGATTATTTTACTGCCTAGGTAGCAGAATTCCTTAACTTCATTGACTTCGTGACCATCAATCCTGATGTTAAGTTTCTCGCTGTTCTCATTTCTACTACTTCTCATTACCTTCGTCTTTTTCCGATTTACTCTCAAACCATACTGTGTACTCATTAGACTGTTCATTCCGTTCAGTAGATAATTTAATTCTTCTTCACTTTCACTCAGGATAGCAATGTCAACAGCGAATCGTATCACTGATATCCTTTCACCTTGTATTTTAATTCCACTCCTGAACCTTTCTTTTATTCCCATCATTGCTTCCTCGATGTACAGATTGAAGAGTAGGGGTGAAAAGCTACAGCCTTGTCTTACACCCTTCGTAATACGAGCACTTTGTTCTTGATGGTCCACTCTTATTATTCCCTCTTGGTTGTTGTACATATTGTATATGACCCGTCTCTCCCTATAGCTTACCCCTACTTTTTTCAGAATCTCGAACAGCTTGCACCATTTTATATTGTCGAACGCTTTTTCCAGGTCGACAAATCCTATGAAAGTGTCTTGATTTTTCTTTAGCCTTGCTTCCATTATTAGCCGTAACGTCAGAATTGCCTCTCTCGTCCCTTTACTTTTCCTAAAGCCAAACTGATCGTCACCTAGCGTATCCTCTATTTTCTTTTCGATTCTTCTGTATATTATTCTTGTAAGCAGCTTCGATGCATGAGCTGTTAAGCTGATTGTGCGATAATTCTCGCACTTGACAGCTCTTGCCGTCTTCGAAATTGTGTGGATGATGCTTTTCCGAAAGTCAGATGGTATGTCGCCAGACTCATATTTTCTACACACCAACGTGAATAGTCGTTTTGTTGGCACTTCCCCTAATGATTTTAGAAATTCTGATGGAATGTTATCTATCCCTTCTGCCTTATTTGACGGTAAGTCCTCCAAAGCTCTTTTAAATTCCGATTCTAATACTGGATCCCCTATCTCTTCTAAATCGACTCGTGTTTCTTCTTCTATCACATCAGACAAATCTTCACCCTCATAGAGGCTTTCAATGTATTCTTTCCACCTATCTGCTCTCTCCTCTGCGTTTAACAGTGGAATTCCCGTTGCACTCTTAATGTTACCACCGTTGCTTTTAATGTCACCAAAGGTTGTTTTGACTTTCCTGTATGCTGAGTCTGTCCTTCCGACAACCATATCTTTTTCAATGTCTTCACATTTTTCCTGAAGCCATTTCGTCTTAGCTTCCCTGCATTTCCTATTTATTTCATTCCTCAGCGACTTGTATTTCTGTATTCCTGATTTTCCCGGAACATGTTTGTACTTCCTCCTTTCATCAGTCAACTGAAGTATTTCTTCTGTTACCCATGGTTTCTTCGCAGCTACCTTCTTTGTACCTATGTTTTCCTTCCCAACTTCTGTGATGGCCCTTTTTAGAAACGTCTATCCCTCTTCAACTGTGTTGCCTACTGCGCTATTCCTTATTGCTGTATCTATAGCGTTAGAGAACTTAAAACGTATCTCGTCATTCCTTAGAACTTCCGTATCCCACTTCTTTGCGTATTCATTCTTCCTGACTAAAGTCTTGAACTTCAGCCTATTCTTCATCACTACTATATTGTGATCTGAGTCTATATCTGCTCCTGGGTACGCCTTACAATCCAGTATCTGATTTCGGAATCTCTGTCTGACCATGATGTAATGTAATTGAAATCTTCCCGTATCTCCCGGCCTTTTCCAAGTATACCTCCTCCTCTTGTGATTCTTTGACAGGGTATTCGCTATTACTAGCTTAAACTTGTTACAGAACTCAATTAGCCTTTCTCCTCTTTCATTCTTTGTCCCAAGCCCATATACTCCTGTAACTTTTTCTTCTACTCATTCCCCTACAACTACATTCCAGTCGCCCATGACTATTAGATTTTCGTCCCCCTTTACATACTGCATTACCCTTTCAATATCCGCATACACTTTCTATATCTGTTCGTGTTCAGCTTGCGACGTCGACATGTATTCCTGAACTATCGTTGTCGGTGTTGGTCTGCTGCCGATTCTGATTAGAACAACCCAGTCACTGAACTGTTCACAGTAACACACTCTCTGCCCTACCTTCCTATTCATAAGGAATGCTACACCTGTTATACCATTTTCTGCTGCTGTTGATATTACTTTATCAATGTTTTTCTCATGATAATCTCCCCCTTGGCAGTCCCCTCCCGGAGATCCGAATGGGGGACTATTCCGGAATCTTTTGGCAATGGAGAGATCATCATGACACTTCTTCAACTACAGGCCACATGTCCTGTGGATACACGTTACGTGACTTTAATGCAGAGGTTTCCATTGCCTTCTGCATCCTCATGTCGTTGATCATTGCTGATTCTTCCGCCTTTAGGGGCAATTTCGCACCCCTAGGACAAGAGAGTGCCCTGAACCTCTATCCGCTCCTCCGCCCTCTTTGACAAGGCCGTTGGCAGAATGAGGTTGACTTCTTATGCCGGAAGTCTTCGGCCGCCAATGCTGATTATTTATCAAAATTTAGACAGTGGCGGAACCGAAGACGTTTCGATTATAAATCAATGACACTACCCCTAGACCACGCGTACAGTGATACTAGTGAAAATTGACCTTTAAGAGTGAGTGTTTGTCAGAGCATCGAACCCCCTGTATCCATTCATTGCATTAGTAAAGAGTAAACTTCGTCTTATCCGAAATAATAGGTAATAAAATGGTCAAAAAAAGTCTTTTAATATTTCATATGTGTAATAGCTTCCAATTCAGTAAGAAAAGTGAAGTGCCATATATTAGGCAAATGGTAAGGGGAACGAATTTAAATAACTGCATTTGGCATTTGGTCAATTAAAGATTAAATTTAAAATCGTTAGTATTTGGTCACAAAGGGTATCAAATGACACCCTGCGTTTACAGACATCTGCAACAATAGCTGACTTCACCATACACGTCCTTGCGGCTGTCTTCGCAAATTAAAAATCTCCCTGTGGCACATAAAAGACCATGGTCCTCAGTTTACCCTTTACATATTTCAGCCACTGAATCGAACATACGACCAGAGTCCACCGCCCCCGCCCCCGCCCCTCCCCCCCCCCCCCCCCCCCCTCCGTCTCATCTGACTTCGGAGGAAGAGTTGTTGGTCAGGTGAGGAAAGCATGGCGACGTTACCATCTGGAGAAGCCCTGGTCTGCTTCCTCGCCATAATATAGAGGACCGCCCCGGTAAAAAATTTGCACTCCTGCCTAATTTTCCCTTGGGTGCAGATCTCACCTGCTATTTGATCTTTTGCACTTGTCTTCACAAACGCACGCTCAGTAAAACAGTAGTTACTAACGTGTAGGCTACCATATTTGGACTGGCATAAGCAAATGGGCCCTCGAGTGAAGTGTGCAAGGTGTTCTCGCTGATCAAAGTCTTTTTATACCACAGTCAGACAAGAGCGGATGGTCTACCAAAGGCACCAGCTTCGGTCATAACAACATGCTCAGCCAGTGCCATATTCAGACCTCACAGGACCACTACAACCATGTCCACAAGCTGATGCGAAGAGCTAAACCTGGAACCTGCTGTGACCCTCCAGACGGCCTTTCGCTGCATGCATCCGTGCCCAGTCGCATCACCTGTATGACATCACGCCACAGGAGACCGTGGGATTATTCATGCACCTGTGGTTGCTCGCAGAGGTGGAGTCTTCAGCACATACTAGGCCATTACTGACTCCTAGCGAAACACAACTGGGTCATCTCCAATGACTCCACCTCCAGCCATTCTCGATGTGACTGGACGTACAAGTAGATTAGCACCGGTCTTTCTCCTTTCTCATTCGATAGCGTGTTACTGGTCCATTGTGGTGATTAAAGGGGGAGATATTTAGCATCATAGCACACCGCCTTCGACAGTGGGTCAGAGATGGATGTGCTGTCGAACAAATGCAGTACTCTGCCAGTGCGGAAACGGTTCTGCAAGCATGAGATGCAGCCACAGCATATACTCCCAGCCATTCGTCTTGCGCCATAGAATACTCAGACAACCATATGTTCTGGCAGGGTACTTTGGTCTTGTCTGTTTATGTCTCCGATGACTTCCGCTATTCAACGGGTTTTCACTTCGACTGGTGTTTATTTCGTGAATCCCAACGATCAGGAAGCAAATGCATTCCGTCACAGCAGATGGGCTGGGTCAACAGAGTCTGACAGGCACTGCAAGATGCAAATTTGGGGGCGAGTAACATACTCGTCAATGCTGTGGTACAAAAGTAATAAGAATGAAGACTTCCTTGTAACTCCACCTTGCAGTACACACGGATATTAGTCGTCGTTCTGGTCACATGATTCCTACCCACAGCAGCCATCACTGCTATTAATAGCACCACATCCAACTTCCTCACGTCTACTACATTTTTTGTTAACTTGAGTCCATCAGTCGCAACGTATCAGGCATTAGTTAAGAATCCTAACGACTTTCTAATCCGGTACCGACACATCGCACAAACCTAATTCATGCACAGCCCAAGAAGAAACAGTGCAACTACAGCAACTTTCCCTAACAAGAAAGACTACTCAGTTATTTACCCTTCCTGTTAGATAAAACCCATTCCTCCCTTCTCTCTCACACATTTCAATATTCCTTCAGTACCTTTCTTTCCACGCAATAAGCACGACCTGGCTTCCATTGTAATCATTTATGTCGATAATCCTCCATCTCCAACCACACCGTCACCCACACTACACTATAACACATGTCAACCAAACAACAAGATTAGCACTTCTCACCTCTCGAGGCACATCTTAGTCCACCTCCTCCCACTTTATTCTGTTCCGGAGCAGTTCTACAGTGCAGTGCAGTCTAATGAAATAGTCACTCGTGCTACAAACAAGGAAGACAGTATGTTTTCTACAGCCTTATTTGTATTAGTGAAAACAATATGTTACTCATGTTCTTTCATCTTTAATCATCAGCGCCTCCTTACAGCTAAATTCAAGTTTCCTCTTTAAGGAATTTTATTGAAATGCAGGGTGAATGTCTGAAAACTTATATTTGCATTTTTAATCTACAGTTTGTTTATGAAAATACAAAAGGAACTTCCAACAGTTTGAGGTCTTTAGCCTCCCAAAAGGAAACATTTAATTATTGTGAATGAGGTCTTCCAGCTTGTTACGAATGCCCATGAAAGCCTTAGGGAATCAGTGACTCACAAAACCACTCATTTCTTCTTAATCTGATCATCAATATTTGCTTCTAAGTCGCAAGAAACAACTTTAAAACTCACGTTAAACTGCATTTATATATATATTCACTTTCGCATTTCCAAATCATTCTTGTACGTTTCAAAAATCATTTTAGTGAAGGGCAAAAAATTTACCACTGCCAGCTCTCCAATGAAATGAGATTAAATTAAAAAGAACAAAAGAAGACGGTAAATAAACGCATAGACGACAATTTGGCAATGTTTAGTTGGCGATGATTATGAGAAATGAATAAACCGTGTAACTTCCGAGAAGACATCTCTGAAATCTGGATGTCTTGTCACATACGGACGTATTTTACAGTCCCCCCACGCTTTCTCAGTGCCACAGTACCGAGAAGCGCGCTCCGTGTCTAGCAGTGGTGAGGGTGGACGGGTGGGTGTGTGGGTCTGGTATTTGCCGATATGGGAGGCCGTCTGCCGTAGCAACTGGGCTGCTGCCTTGTGTGCGGCCAGGTAAACAGCCGGAGGGCACGAGGCTGTCGGGGTCTCAGAGCAAAGCACAGAGCCGTCCGTGCACTGCAGCACACTGCGCGAACTGCTCCCAGTCCTGCTGTTCGCAGAGCTCTTGGGGTGAACTATATGTAGACGCGCACAGGAATACAAATGACGAGATCGGGAACCAGCAGTACAGTATAAAACAATGGAAGACTGCTTATAGTACGATATTCTTGTTTATTCCACATTAGTCTCATTCAGTACATTTGTTTTTTATTTCATTTAATATATTGCTATACTTTGCTCATTCTCAGGGGTTCTTCAATATCGAAGAGTTAAAGTCAAGTAGTTATCAAGCAAACCCCTTTTTTCATGCTGCACTGGACTTTATTTGTGCATCCAAAAGTGTTTCGCCTTTTCAGATATCCATCCCCAGTAGATCTCCCGGAACATTACGTGGGGCGTTGTACAATAAGTTTCCCCTGTCGACTGTGGTCAGAGTTGTGTGTGAAAGGAAGACAAAAAGAGAATGACAAATTAAAGATAAGACAAAATGGTTGAAATAGCTCTGAGCACTATGGGACTTAACATCTGAGGTCATCAGTCCCCTAGACTTTAGAACAACTTAAACTTAACTAATCTAAGGACATCACACACATCCATGCCCGAGGCAGGATTCGAATCTGCCACCGTAGCGATCGCGCGGTTCCAGACTCAAGCGCCTAGATCCGCTCGGTCACTCCGGCCTGCCAAAGATAAAACATATCTTTATTTTTCTACATAATTTCCAAGTACATTGAGACATTTGTCATACCGCTTTATAAGCTTCAAAAAGCTTTCTAGGAAAAAGGGTGTTGCATAAGGAAGAAGCGTTGAACGGCTTGTTTCACGTTAGCATTGCTGCCAAAGCGCCTTCCGCTGAGAGTCTTCTTCAAAGCAGGAAAACAGATGGAAGTCACTTAGTGCGAAATCCGGACTGCAAGGCGGATGGTGTAGGCGCTCCCAACCAAGAGTTTCAATATGGTTTTGCGTTGCCGTCGCCGTGTGTGGTCTCGCATTTGTCACCCGACAGTAGAGCACCGGATATGAGAAGGCCAGGCCGCTTTCTCCGAATCACCTCTTTCGATTTCGACAGAGTAGCACAGTACCGCGCAGCACTGATGGTTTCATCCTCCAGAAAGTCCAGCAGTAAAACTCCTTTGGCGTCCCAGAAAACGGTAAGTAGGAATTTACCTGCAGACGGAGTGCTTCTGAACTTCTTTCGGACAGGTGATGACGGATGTTTCCACTCTATGGATGCCGCCTTCGATTGGGACGTGTAATGGCGGGCCCACTTTTCATTCCGGGTCACAATCCGAAACAGAGGTCATTGCCAGATTCGTGATAACGCACGAGCTGTTCCAGGCTGAACGCCATGCGTTATTTCATGTGTGTCGGGGGCAGTTGGCCGTGCACCCATCGTGCTGACACCTTCCTGTATCGAAGAATGTCGTGGATCATCTTGTGAACTCGCTCATCTCCGATTCCAAGTTCTGCCGCTACTCATCGATGGTGATACGCCGGTTCACTTTAATCATGTCATCTACCTGCCTGACATTTGCATCTGCAGTGACCGTGCGCGTCCGTCCAGGTCTCGGTATGTCCTGCACTTGCTGACGTCCATCACTGAATTGCTGGCACCATCTCCACACCATTTGCCTCGACATTACACTTGACCCATACACCTCAACAAGGCGGTTATGAATTCCTGTGCCTGATACTCCACGTGCCCATTCACAGCGGATAACAGCTCTCACTTCCGCGTCTGACCACGACTCCAAAACGCACCTTCTCTCAATAGCTCCGGGAAAAGACCGAGCTGCTGACCTCCGCTTTGAGCAGGCACTGCGACAGTGCTATCTTCTTGATCGCGGTCTACCTCTACCCAATGGTGTATCGATGTCTTGCACGTGCGCGTTCAACTGCCGTGTCGTCTTTCGCCCATATCACACAACTTGGCCACAGTCGACAGGGGAAACTTATTTTCCAACTCCCTCTCATACATTACTTTTCGTTTTCACATATTTGTTTTTAGACATAAAGCAGTTCACATAAATATTTTACTGTAAAGTTAAAAGGTCCTTACAACAGAACATCTAATTCATTACTTGACGATCACGCAGTTTTCCGTCTTACGGGAAACTGGTCGAAAGCCGCACTTTTCCGTTTAGTGTTACTATAATTTCGTAAGACAACGTTATTCCAAGTGCCATTTTTGGTGTCTTGTCCGGCATTTGTTCCTGTAAGTTTCTTTTTTTTTTTTTTTTTTACAAGTTTTCTGTCTAAGGACCATCGGCAAAGGCGTGAAAGATGAACACTTCCTAACAGACGTGGAAGTGCCTTTGCTGAACCGCTTAGCGGAAGAAGTCAGGAGCCGACAGTGAACGAGAACGGAGAGCTTGTCGTTATGTTGTGTGGTGTATAGGCCAGAGTCAGTGAAGCTGGAGCCGTGTCACTACCGCTGCCATATTCCCGTCTGCCGCACAACATTGCTGGTGCCTGGTCTCTGTTAGAAGGGTCCAGGGAGCGTCTCACACGCCTGTGTGCTTTTGTAATCAACTGGAAGACCTCATCTATGATAATTAACTGTTTCCGTTTTGGAGTCTAATGACCTTGTACTGTCTGCAGTTTTTTTTTATATTTAGATAAACAAAGTGCGGATTAAAAAGCGGCTATGATCTTACAGACATTCACCCTGTACTTCAACAAAATTCCTTAAAGAGGAAAGCTGAATTTAGCCGCATGGAAGTGCTGACGATTTAAGATGAAAGAACATGAGTAACGTATTGCTTTCGCTAACACACATATGGCTGCGGAAAGAATTTTGTCTCGCTGCTGTTAACAGACTGATCTGGACTATATTCGTTTCACTTTATTTCAAAGTTTCTACAATAGTCACTGTAACTATTTTGTGTTTCTTACAATTCTGTTTACTGGCTTTGTGTACAGTTCTCATACTATTAAATATTATTAAACGTTACAATAATTACTATTATTTTCCCCATAAATATGCAAGTTTTTTGCACACAACACATTCACTGACTCAAAATACATATACGTCTCAGCTGTTTTTAGGTCCACTGCTAGCTGCCATCAAGTATATTTTGTTTTGATAATGAGAGATGCAATCGCTTGTCTTTTATTTTGGTGGTTTCAGAGGGTCTGCTATTGCTCTGTTTGTATGTATGTTATTTATATTTTTCGACTGGTGTGTTTGTGTGTGTGTGTGTCTGTGTGTGTGTGTGTGTGTGTGTGTGTGTGTGTGTGTGTGTTTGTGTGTGTGTGTGTGTGTGTGTGTGCGACTGCGCGTATAGGTAAGAGGACTAATATGTCCTAACTTCCGTGTGTTCAAATCATTACTTAAGTGGTCAAGGGGGTTATTTATCTACTGTATGTTTTATTAGTTTAAATAAAGTTTGGTTGATAATATATGATTGGTAATCTATTATGTGTTTCTTTCCTGTGATTGCCCCTTGCATTTGGAAATTTTCTTGTAGGTTAGGAGGTGTGTCTTGTCACATTTTCACGTCTGTTTCTATTGTGGTGGGATCATGCTTTCCTAGTTGGATTTTTTCTAAAATTTTGAATGGTTGGTGACAAAATTTCCATGTTCTTTTACATTTTATACCCTATTTCTGCTAATATCTGTTGACTACAGAGCATCACAACTGTTACAACGAAGTTGCTAAGTGCCCGATTTCTTATGTATGTCAGTATCATCACCTTTCTTCAAACATTTATGTACTGAGTTGTTACTTTGGTAACCTAGTGTTATTCATTATTTGTTGAGGAGTTCCCAGTTCCGTGCGTCCGTTTGTTTCTCTATATGAGTGTATATCAGCATTTCTGTTAAGTTTGTGTTGTGTTCTCATTGTGTAGAAATGTCCGCCCCCGGTAGCTGAGTGGTTGCCGGCACGGTAGCTCAGCGTGTTTGGACGGAGGATTAGCAGCCATCTGTAATGAAAAAACTGAGCTAATCGATCAACAACTAACTTACACGGATTTCTTACGACGTCCGCCCCGAGCAGATGCAACGAACCAAAACGAAAAAAATGAGATAAAAAAAGTGGTCAGCGCGACAGAATGTCAATCCTAAGGGCCCGGGTTCGATTCCAGGCTGGGTTGTAGATTTTCTCCTCTCCGGGACTGGATGTTGAGTTGTCCTAATCATCATCATCATCTCATTCCCACCGACGGGCAATTCGCGGCAGTGACTTCAAATTGAAAGATTTGCACCCGGCGAACGGTCTGCTCAACGGGCGGCCCCAGAGACACGAAAAAAAAAGAAAGAAAGAAAGAAAGAATTGTGTAGGAAAAGTGCTTAAGTGCACAAGTTTGCGGTTAACGTTTGTGAGTACCTGGATCAAACTAGCGTTAGATCATCTTTTCTTTGCGTCTTTCTCACTCAAGTTTGTAGCTAGAGAACCTTAGTATCCATGACTTTTTGCTGTTTGAATTATTATGTCTAGCTCCTTTTTGTAGTTGTTGTGTTTCTCTAGTGATACTATGTTTAATCTGTGGAGTTTGTATATGAGAGCTGATTGATTTTTGGAACTCTGGGTGGTTTAATGGTTGGTATACTTTCTGTCTACTCAGGTAATTTTCCTATCAATGTTGAATGAGTGTTGCTTTTTGTAATGGATATATCTAGAAAGTTTATTTGCTTTGCTTGTTCTTTCTCTAAAGTTGTTGTTGTTGTTGTTGTTCTTGTTGTTGTTGTGGTCTTCAGACCAAGACTGGTTAGATACAACTCTCCATGCTAATCTATACTGTGCAAGCTTCTTCATCTCCCAGTACCTACTGCAACCTACATCCTTCTGAATCTGCTTAGTGTATTCATCTCTTGGTCTGCCTCTACGATTTTTACCCTCCACACTGCCCTTCAATACTAAATTGGTGATCCCTTGATGCCTCAGAACATGTCCTACCAACCGATCCAATCTTCCAGTCAAGTTGTGCTTCAAATTCCCCTTCTCCCCAGTTCTGTTCGGTACCTCTACTCATCTAATCTTCAGCATTCTTCTGTAGCATCACATTTTGAAAGCTTCCATTCTCTTCTTGTCTCAAATATTTATCGTCAATGTTTCACTTCCATACATGGCGACACTCAGCACAATCACTTTCAGAAAAGACTTCCTGACACTTAAATCTATACTCGATTTTAACAAATTTCTCTTCCCCAGTGACGCTTTCCTTGTTGCTGTCAGTGTACATTTTATATCGTCTCTAATTCCAACATCATCAGTTATTTTACTCCCCAAATAGCAAAACACATCTAATACTTCAAGTGTCTCATTTATGAACCTAATTCCCTCAGTATCACCTGATTTAATGCGACGACATTCTATTATCCTAGTTTTCCTTTTGGTGATGGTCATGTTATATCGTCCTTTCAAGACAATGTCCACTCCGTTCAACTGCTCTTCCAGGTCCTTTGATGTCTCTGACAGAATGAAAGAGTCATCGGCAAACCTCAGAGTTTTTATTTCTCCTCTATTGATTTTAATTCCGATTCCATTATTTTTTTTTGTTTCCTTTATTGCTTGCTCAATATATAGATTGAGTAACATCGGGGTTAGGCTACAAACATGTCTCACTCCCTTCGTAACCACTGCTTCCCTTTAGTGTCCATCGACTCTTATAACTGCCATCTAGTTTCTGTACAAGTTGTAAATAGCCTTTCGCGCCCTGTATTTCACCCCTGCCACCTTCACAATTTGAAAGAGAGTACCCTAATCGACATTTTCAAAAGCTTTCTCATGAGTCTACTAATGCTAGAAACATAAGTTTGCCTTTCCTCAATCTATCTTCTAAGATAGGTCTTACGGCCAGTATTGCCTCACGTGCTCCAACATTTCTACGGAATCCAAACCGATCCTCCCCGAGGTCGGCTTCTACCAGTTTTTCCATTCGTCTATAAGGAATTCGTGTTAGCATTTGGCAGCCATGCCTTCTTAAATGATAATTGGGTAATTTTCACACCTGCCAACTTCTGCTTTCTTTGGGATTAGAATTATCATATTCTTCTTGAAGTATGAGGGTATTTCACCTGTCTCATACATCTTGCTCCCCATGGCTGGCTCTCCCAAGACTATCAGTAGTTCTAATGGAATGTTGTCTACTCCCAGGGCATTGTTTCGACTTAGGTCTTTCATTACTCTGTCAAACTCTTCACACAGTATCATGTCTCCCATTTCATCTTCATCTAGATCCTCTTCCATTTCCATAATGTTGTCCTCATGAACATCGCCCTTGTATAGACCCACTATACACCCCTTCCAACTTCTGCTTTCCCTTCTTTGCTTAGGGCGGGTTTTCCATCTCAGATCTTGATATTCAGACGCTTGCTTCTCTTTTATCATCTGTACAGCGTGTTTACCTCTGTGTGTGGTTATCGTATCTTCTGGTTTTCCTACCAAGCAGAGATACCATTCATGTAGTTCTACCAATATGGTATTTTACTTTCTCTTCGTACTGATTTTTGGAATATTGTTTCTTTTATTTAGTTTACGAAGGTATTTGTTAACTTTCTATTCCACTGGCCATCCTTCTCCCAGGAAGTAGTACTGTTTATTAAATTCAAAGTAGTTTTGGTCAGTAACGAAGTGTACGAGTTTGGTTATCCCTGAAATGTGCTAAGGTAGTAATTAAGTATAAGCACCGAGGTCTTGAAGTCTTGTTCTTATATCTTGATTGTTTGACTAAGATTGTGGAGTACACGTTTTCTGTCATACATCAAATTCGTTCAATATAGCAGTACCTGGAATCTACGCATCTTTCTTCTGGGTCATTACTTCTGCTGTGTATTTCACTGTTCTGTCATTTTGTGTTTTTTTTGTTTGTTTTTGTTTTGTGTGAGTACATTTTACACACGTCTGGTGGTGAGAGTGCACGTGGATGCCATTCTGTAATTTATTTCTAGTTCCACATTTGTATTTACTTTGTGAACTTTTTGTAGGCTCCAGAGTTTTGGAGCCGTAGGTTTCACATAATTTGTATGAATTTAATATGTGTTCTATAGTTTGTAGGACATTTTTAATTTTTGTGTGGAATATGTTGGCTGTGATTTGTTTTCTGATTTTGTTCTATGTAAAAAATTTTGTATCTTGTTATAGCACTCTTTTTTACCCTTAAGAACCACCATTGCACTTGTCTGTTTTGATTTGTTTGATGTTTCCCCTGTGCAGTTTTTCTCTAACTGTTTTCAAAGTTTTAGATGCTTTGGTTATCCCTCTTGTTTTACTGTGATCATGCCTTGTATCTACATCTACATGACTACTCTGCAATTCACATTTAAGTGCTTGGCAAAGGGGTCATCGAACCACAATCATACCATCTCTCTACTATTCCACTCCCGAACAGCGAGCGGGAAAAACGAACACCTAAACCTTTCTGTTCGACCTTTGATTTCTCTTATTTTATTTTGATGATCATTCCTTCCTATGTAGGTTGGGCTCAACAAAATATTTTCGCATTCGGAAGAGAAAGTTGGTGACTGAAATTTCGTAAAAAGGTCTCGCCGCGACGAAAAACATCTATGCTGTAATGACTTCCATCCCAACTCGTGTATCATATCTGCCACACTCTCTCCCCTATAACGTGATAATACAAAACGAGCTGCCCTTTTTTGCACCCTTTCGATGTCCTCCGTCAATCCCACCTGGTAAGGATCGCACACCACGCAGCAATATTCTAACAGAGGACGAACGAGTGTAGTGTAAGCTGTCTCTTTAGTGGACTTGTTGCATCTTCTAAGTGTCCTACCAATGAAACGCAACCTTTGGCTCGCCTTCCCAACAATATTATCTATTTGGTCCTTCCAACTGAAGTTGTTCGTAATTTTAACACCTTGGTACTTAGTTGAATTGACAGCCTTGAGAATTGTACTATTTATCGAGTAATCGAATTCCAACGGATTTCTTTTGGAACTCAGGTGGATCATCTCACACTTTTCGTTATTTAGCGTCAACTGCCACCTGACACACCATACAGCAATCTTTTCTAAATCGCTTTGCAACTGATACTGGTCTTCGGATGACCTTACTAGACGGTAAATTACAGCATCATCTGCGAACAATCTAAGAGAACTGCTCAGATTGTCACCCAGGTCATTTATATAGATCAGGAACAGCAGAGGTCCTAGGACGATTCCCTGGGGAACACCTGATTCACTTCAGTTTTACTCAATGATTTGCCGTCTATTACTACGAACTGCGACCTTCCTGACAGGAAATCACGAATCCAGTCGCACAACTGAGACGATACCCTATAGCTCCGCAGCTTGATTAGAAGTCGCTTGTGAGGAACGGTGTCAAAAGCTTTCCGGAAATCTAGAAATACGGAATCAACTTGAGATCCCCTGTCGATAGCGGCCATTACTTCGTGCGAATAAAGAGCTAGCTGCGTTGCACAAGAGCGATGTTTTCTGAAGCCATGCTGATTACGTGTCAATAGATCGTTCCCTTCGAGGTGATTCATAATGTTTGAATACAGTATATGCTCCAAAACCCTACTGCAAACCGATGTTAATGATATATGTCTGTAGTTAAATGGATTACTCCTACTACCCTTCTTAAACACTGGTACGACCTGCGCAATTTTCCAATCTGTAGGTACAGATCTATCGGTGAGCGAGCGTTTGTATATGAGTGCTAAGTAGGGAGCTATAGTATCAGCGTAATCTGAAAGGAATCTAATCGGTATACTATCTGGACCTGAAGACTTGCCCGTATCAAGCGATTTGAGTTGCTTCGCAACCCCTAAGGTATCTACTTCTAAGAGACTCATGCTAGCAGATGTTCGTGTTTCAAATTCTGGAATATTCCATTCGTCTTCCCTGGTGAAGGAATTTCGGGAAACTGCGTTCAATAACTCCGCTTTAGCGGCACAGTCGTCGATAACAGTACCATCGGCACTGCGCAGTGAAAGTATTGGCTGCGTCTTGCCGCTTGTGTACTTTACATACGACCAGAATTGCTTCGGATTTTCTACCAAATTTCGAGACAATGTTTCGTTGTGGAACCTATTAAAGGCATCTCGCATCGAAGTACGTGCCAAATTTCACGCGTCTGTGAATTTTAGCCCATCTTCGGGATTTCGCGTTCTTCTGAACTTCGCATGCTTTTTCCGTTGCCTCTGCAACAGCGTTCGGACCTTTTTTGTGTACCACGGGGGATCCGTTCCATCTCTTACCAATTTATGAGGTATGAAGCTCTCAATTGCTGTTGCTACTATATCTTTGAATTTGAGCCACATCTCGTCTACATTCTCACAGTCAGTTCGGAAGGAATGGAAATTGTCTTTTAGGAAGGCTTCTAGTGACACTTTATCCGCTTTTTTAAATAAAATTATTTTGCGTTTGTTTCTGATGGATCTATGATGTATCTCCACCTATTCATTCTTTTGTTAGAAATATGTCCGTAGTGCAGGGCAACCAACCCACACAAGCTCATAGACCACTATACTATACTGAAGTAATAATTTGCATACACCAAAACCAAACAAAAAAAGATCGCATCCCACGTTACAGAAACAAAGTGCACGAGATGGCAAGCTAACAGTGAACCTACAAAATATAAAATCGAAAATATATTTCCTTTTAGTTAAAGCACCTTGTACAGAAATGTTAAGAATGAAAAAAGAAACAAAAAACGTGATTAGTTGTAATAATTTAATACTGTTTAATCGTTGAAAGTTAAAGGATGACAACTTTTCCCAAGCCTAGCAAACAAAAGAGTGAGAAAAGTCATATTATTACAGTGCCCACTGAAAATGCTTTAAGTTAAAATGAAACTTGTATGGTGTAAATAAGACTTCTATCGTAATTGTAAAAAACGGTGTATACCTATGTAACTTTTGCAGAAGACAGCTCCTACATGTTTCATATTTTGTATTTTATTTCTGGGTCTTGTGTATAATCTGCACCGTAGTTCATCTGTAGCACTGAAAAAGAGAATCATCGTTGCTATCCCGCTGTATTCAACATTACTGACCTGTACCGTACACGAAGCGTTACCTAACACTAGAACTACTATGAGCGCTCGACAGCCACATTGAGTCAAACATTTCTATGAGAGAAAGGTTGAAAATCATTGTTCACAACCCGTCTGTAGCGTTCCCTGGCACATTGTCAACTTTGACCGCAATTTTAATTAAGCCAGTTCAAGCGGAAAACTTCCTAACTGAGTCTTCCAGAGGCATTTGTCAATGCTTCAAGTACCACATCGTTTACAACTAAATTTATTTACAGTTTCGAGTGAATCTAACACACATCTAATTACATCCAATGAATCTGTGTTGTTCCTCTACTACTATCTTCTCCTTTCTCAGTAAAGCTAGCGACCGCATTATATTCAGACTTACTGAGTTAGCAAGTCCTGAGATTTCCAGCAGTGTACATTAAAATTTTCTTGTAATTTAATTTTTTAATCCTTTCTAACGGGGTGGGGTGCATGCGCATATCGAGTGAATGTTTAAATTGTATGATTGTCATTGTATAGCAAGTCTAGTCGTTGCATCGCAAGTAGCGCAGCAGTTAGCCGTAATGTATTTTTATTTTTATCAGTCCAAATGCACTTTCAGTAATAAACAGAGTTACAACGTGGCGTAAGCGAGAATCAGACTTATTGAAGCAATAATAGTGGTTCAGGGATGTGTTTCGATTAATATTTAAATTATGAAATATCCAATTTAATATTTTTAATTTATATGCTAAGAAGAAGCCTGTTTACATCTCTCTTTGTATTGAAAAATGACTCTTAATGGAACGGTAACTAACGTTAACAACGCTCAGAAAAACAATGATATCTCAATGAAAGAGTGTTCACCCATCGCATCACTCAGATCAGTAGAAATGCATCATTCGCTATGGTTTGTAAATTGATTCTGTCGGAGTAAATTTCTGTGATTCTAGGTTTATAAAGTCAGTCGCTTTAATTGTGGTAACACAAACAAAAAAGTGATTCTTGGGAACTCAAAATACACCACCTCTTCACGATTCCAAAGAGATGACGTATACGTAAGAATATGATGAATCTTTGGTGTTATACTTTCTGGGTCTGGCATTTACCAAACTTTTCCATGACGACTATATCACATGACAAGACACACAAGTTTAATAAAAGAGATAAAGAGAGAGACGTGTCACATTTCAAAGAAGAACTCAAATAATGTTGCCTCTCAGATGACCATGTAGAAGAATTATGGCTCATGTTTAATGAATAGCTGACCATAAACGGGGCATACCTGTTTCTAGCAGAACAGTTCATGGTGGGAGGAACCCTCCATGGTATACAGATATTGTAAAGAAAGTCTAAAGAAAGAGCGACTTCTGCATAATGCATGTAAAACGAAGTTTACTGTTATAGGTAGAAAGACGTTTCACTAAAACCTTTCAACTGTCAAGTCGACAATAGGTGAAGCGTTAAATTATTACCGCAGCGGAATGCCGTCGAAAGATCACGCGAAATACCAAACGAAATTCTTGCCGTACGTAGCGGCTGTCAGTGGCACTTACATTAGTGTCCACACATTCTTGGATGACACAGAAACTGAAACTGAGGACAGCGAAGTAACATCAGAAGCCTCCGTTTACAAATATTCCGTTACCTACGAAAATACAGAAGTGCTGCTGCAGTTTACTCCTGATACCACTGCGACCACAAGTCATGAAAATATTGTAGTGGTGTTGAGAAGGAGATAAAATCGCAAAACATTGAACAGGGCTCCTGTATGTAGCATACGCAGATGAGTTCGCTCCAGTTTTAACTATAATATATTGAAGATCCCTCGGACTAGAAACAGTATCCTGTGACTGACAAAAAGCACCCACATACAAGAGGGATTACAGGCTTAATCCACAAAAGTACTTTCCCATATGTTTGACTTACATCTGTTTATTCAATATCAGAACACATTCTGATCTCAAACACAAAGAGGAAATCTCGAACAGAATGACCTCCTCTATGTACTAAGCAGTAGCATCCTTGCTTTTCCCTCATTACATCCTGAGATGCAGGGATCAAGAATTTCACGTAGAAGCAGTATTTCTTGACATCTAAAAAGTATTTGAATCAGTACCACAACAACGTTCGCTAACAGAAGTGCAGTTGTACAGGGTATGAAACAAAATTAGAGACTGAGTTGACGGGGTGAGGGTTTCTTGGTATGGAGGATGCACTACGTTATCTTGGATGGAGAGTCGTCGACAGATATGGAAGTAGCTTAATGCGTGTGCCAGGGACGTATATTGGCAGCGTTGCTGTTCACGTAGTATATTGCCCTGGCAGCTCAGACTTTCCATAGATGGTCACTTGTGGGTCTAGTCTTAGAAAATTGCTCAAGCGTCTGTCAACCATATCAGATACGGTTGACAGATGATACTGAATGTATGAAAAAAAAGGGGCAGTGCAAACCGTCTCAGGTTTATAATAATGAAAACAGGCAAAGCAATGAATCAAAATTTGCACCAAGGCCTGGATACCAAACCAGTTCTTCTGCTCGCTACGCAGATATGCTAACCACTGCACCACCATGACACTGCAGCTGTCACAGTTGCACGGATGACCCCAGTACGTCTCCCTCACTAATACAAACTGTGACTCACGCCTCAGCCCATATAGACGTTCCCATACAGTCATGTTAGCCTCAGTGCTATGGTGGCGCAGTGGCTAGTGAATCTCCATAGTTAGCAGGAGACCTCGGTCCGAATCCCACCCTTGATACAGACTGTAACTTACTGCTTCAGCCTGTACTCATTATCACTGATAAAGGTGGGATTTTATATGTCTCTGGAACATATACTTTCGTATGTTTAATATGTCATAGCGTTGGGAGTGCGTCACAAAAATATCGCTGGACCTGAATTGTCAGGCTCCTCAAGATAGACGCAAACTATCCGACAGAAACTTCGTGGCAGATTAAAACTCGAGACTCGAACTCGGGACCTTTGCCATTCGCGGGCAAGTGCTCTACCAACTGAGCTACCCATGCACGACTCACGCCCTGCCCTCACAGCTTCACTTCTTCCAGTACCTCGTCTCCTACCTTCCAAACTTTGCAGAAGCTCTCCTGCGAACCTTGCAGAACTAGCACTCCTGAAAGAAAGGATATTGCGGAGACACGGCTTAGCCACAGCCTGGGGGATGCTTCCAGAATGAGATTTTCACTCTGCAGCGGAGTGTGCGCTGATATGAAATCCGACAGACGCCTACTCAAAAATACTTCAAAAATTTGTACTAAGAATGTAGATAGATTCGGCAAACCTCTACGTATCGCTCGCCTAGGAAGCATAAACAGAAAATGTGACTAATTACAGCATGCACAGAGGAATTACGCAGTGATCCGTTCGACTCTGTATGAGCGACTGAAATGGGAAGAAACACTAACATGTTGTACAAGGAGCTAAGCATCCTCTGCTGTGCACTTGACATTTGTTTACTGAGTATCAATGTAGATGGAGGTGAGCTTCACTGAGAATAACAGCAATACCTATGGAGAACCGTATTAGCACGTTATCAATAGATGTCTAGAACCGAGAATATAAACGAATCTCCTCGTACTGCAAAGTTAAGATATTGGAGAGCTTGAAGTGATTACCTTGATAATTTGGCGATACCAATCGACTATCTCCTCCGAGAAAAGTAGGTAAGCTGTGAGCGGTCTGAAAAGCGTCGAAGCTTGTAGGAGGGGAGAAAAGTCCTCATTAAAAATTTTAAAAATTTTGTGTCCATTTCCTACCCAAACAGGTGTTCCCTGCACAGCAACAATACCTAACACCCGTAATTTGTCAAACTTCTAGCCGTAAATTAGTTTAAGTGCGTTCTATGTTTTGTCATTAAGTACCATTATGTAATGCTATGTGTATGTTTATCACTGTTTACTTCTGATGCGAATAAATAAAACGATGAACATGTAACTAGATCATAGATAGGTTAGAAACATCTTACTAGAGACTTGGTATCAAATGCTTTCCGAGAGCGTTTTAAATGTTCCCCATGGAGATCACCAAGTACAAATTTAATTTGTTATCGAGGTGATATGTTCTCCACTGGATGTTCGACTGCTGTCTCGCAAATAATATTTATCGTTCTGCAGCGTCATATGATTTCTCTCTCGCTCTTCTGTGACAGAAGCATCCCTGTAATAAGGTATGTTCACAAAGTGCTTCCTTAATGAGGAAAATATGTCATGATCTACGCGATAGGCTATGGAGCCGGAAGACTGCGTTTTAAACGATCAAAGAACGGTGTTTGCCTGACGCAGAGCGATGGCCGTTCTCTGATTAATTAGTTACAGCTCCAACTTTCTAACGCTGATCAAAGCTGTCACATTCTAAAAAAGAGCACGCTTCTTGGCTATTAAATAACATCAAGTTATTTACTCAAAGTTTACACCACTGAAAATGAGGGATTCCTGTGTATTTTTTCCTTGGTTTCATTTTCACAAGATATGAAACGGAAAGATTAAACATGAAAGAATTTGCGTATATTCACGACGCATTCTCGTAAGAAAGAGATTATTGCCGTTATATTATAATTATTATTACTTGTATCATGACAAATTTCTAACTCTTTCTGTACTACCAAGTGATGATGATTATGTATCAGAAAGAACTTTGGATAAAGTGATAAACTACTTGGGACAAAGAAAAAAAATAATATTCTCCGGCTTCCAGGTGTGTCAAGTGGTTAAATTCAACGAGCTTTCGACAAAGTACTTATTTGTCATTGTCAAGTGTAATAAGTGCTGATGAGCTGCTGTTACACCATTATGTACGCCAGCAGACATCTGTGACGTTACTGGTTGGTTGATTTGATGGAAGAGACCAAACAGCGATATCATCGGTCTCATCGGATTAGGGAAGGATGTGGAAGGAAGTCGGCCGTGACCTTTCAAAGGAACCATCTCGGCATTTGCCTGAAGCGATGTAGGGAAATAACGGAAAACCTAAATCAGGATGCTGGGCGCAGGATTGAACCGTCGTCCTCCCGAGTGCGAGTCCAGTGTGCTAACCACTGCGCCACCTCGCTTGGTCGTCTCTAGTGGCCTTGGCATCGCTCCTATGGCAACGCCTTCTGCCTGCGTTCAATGCGATCGCTGAAACCTCGCACTTAGTGGATCCACCACCATGCTAGGCTGCAGGCCGCCGCCCCGGTGTTACCGGTGGTTTTTATTTCAATGACTGCATTAATTACGTAGTCGCAGACAGAGTTTTCTTCAGATTGGATCCGGTTATTGCGAATGGTCATTTAAAGCCTGTTTTTCGGTGTAGTCTAGGCAGTGAAACCTTTAACACTCCTTCCTGCTTCGTTCTTGCCCAACATAACTGGCCACACTCATAAGATATCTTGATGGTGGTAAGATCCCATGGAACCAAACTGCTGAGGTCGTCGGTCCCTAGCCTTACACTCTACTTAAACTATCTTACGCTAAAGACAACCAGCACACCCATGCCCGAGGGAGGAGTCGAAGCTCCGACGGGTAGAACCGTGCGAACCGTGACAAGGCGCCTCGGACCGATCTGCTACCCCGCGGGGCAAGGTATCTTGCGGACCACAGGTATTTTAAGAATTGTCGCATCTTTCACTTTTCTCAGTAATTGCCGGATTTTTGTGGGAGGCCTGAAGATCTATTTGGCTATGTTTTCTCAGGAGGCGGTTTATCTCGCCCAGGTCGAAGTAACGCGACTGCAAGAAATAAAGTTTCTTTTCCTGCTGTTCATCGGTGGAGTAGTTTTTGTGGTATGGCCGTATATAGCTATATTTACTGGTACTTTGTCTGTGTGGTAATGTCGAGCTGAACTCGTGATTACAGAAACAGTTTAGCTAATATTGAAGTTTGTAAGTAATCTCTTAATTCTTGAAAAGAGGTTTTCAATACAAAAGTTAACCAGAAATGCAACATTAAACTGTGTAGTGCGACACTTGTGGCGGAGGTACTGTCTATTCTGTTAAACCTAAGAAACGGTCCTGCTACCAATAAAACAAGCAATCTGACTGCGAGAATAATATTAAATATAAATAACTACCGAAAATGCCCTGTCTGAAAACTGTGGCACTATTGAAATGTTAATTCAAAATGATGAAATGTGTGTAAATTACTAAGGGATCAAACTGCTCAGGTAATCGGTCGCTAGACTTACACGCTACTGAAAGTAACAGAACCTAACTTATGCTAACAACAAGACACACACACCCTCACCCGAGGGAAGACTCGAACCTCTGGCGGGAGGGGCCAAGCAATCCGTGACATGGCGCCCTAAACCGCGCGGCTACTCCGCACGACAAATGTTGATTGTATCACCCTTAAATTATAAATGACCTACCTGTTTGTGCAATGAAAAAATGCTGTGCTGCTGCTATCTCTAAACCACTGTGGCCGCTTCTACTATGCTAGTTAAAAAATAAAAATTCAAGCTATTAGGAACGCAATGTGCTATGTATGCTTCAAACTATAGAACCATCCACAAAACTTCTGAGCTAATAAATCGTTATCAGTTAAAGTCTGAGAAACTTGGAAAAGCAAAATTATATATGTGAAACTTGGCATAAAGAGACGAATGCTGACTGATGGGGAAACAATAAAGTAATTCTATTAACAAAACTTTACGTCACTAAGACAAAATATTTCAGCACTTAAAATATTAAAAATTCAATTTGTGTTAATAGTGAAAAAAACATGAAAAAATTCTATTTACTTTCTTACAAACATGTGTGCTATCCATCTCTGAGAAAAAATCACAAATATGTCAAATTCTAGATACCTGACCAAATTAATTACTACATTTGAATGTCTCGGCAAATGCGCTATTACAGTACCTTTTGAAGTCTTCTGAATGAATTAACGAAATGTCTCTCCATAAATGAAAAATGTAAGAAAATTATTGCCGGCACACAGCACGGCCTAAACACATATTACTCCATCACGAGATAGCCAAGACTGTACTCCACTCACAAATAAAGGTTCTACTAACAGTCTCTCGCAGTGCAACCTCTCTGCCAGAGATGTAGCCCACTATCACTCAGATGCTATTGAAGCTGCACTTTTCCGCATGACATCCTAAATATTACCCAATTTTCTGTATAAAACAAAACTCTTTCATCCTTATTGCGATTCTTGCTTGAGGTTAGTAATAGATGTAGCCATTCTTCCTTAAGGCCTTGCGGGTGGATCAGCTGATGGGGGCAAGTTATCAACGGCTAATATCGTTCTTTCACGGTATACCATAGTTGGCTGACGGTAAATGATAGTCGTCAAGTACGGCTTGTTGTCTTCTGTAGACGCTGTAGCCACGGTATCAATTTCGTTTGCGGTGGACTAGGAAGTCGAGACAGGGCAAGACGTTGTATTTTTCTACGTTTACAGTGAACTGGATGTTACTGTTGATGCTGTTGGGATGTTCCAAGAACTGGTCAAGTTTTTCACGCCCATTTGGGCCTAGAGACGAAAAAGGCGTCGACGTACGGAAGAAACAACTATGCTTTAATGGGGCCGTCTCTACGACAATATCCTCGAAACTATACTTAGAGCTATCTGAACTAATGGCCTTTCCATCGCAAGACCGTCCGTCCGATCGTAATATTGGTGGTTGTACCAAAAATAGTATGTGGTAAGAGTGTGCTTAAATAGCTCAACTGAGTCAGTTCAGAGAACTGGAATACTAGGTCGGAAGACTGATATGCATATTAGTAAACAGCGCCACCACATCGAAACTACTCATAACGTCACCCTCACTAAATCGATGACGAGTTCAGTGCCCTTTTTTAAAAAAAATAATTCTCGATGTTGGGTCGCGTCAGAGCTTACGGTAAAAATCTCCGTCCAGCAGCGCGCAGATCTTCGTATCACAGTCCACGTGTTTCATACTTACGGCTGCGTTACCCTCGTCGGCAGGGAGAACCATAGTGCTTTCCGCTGCTCAGAATGTTTGCGGGCCAAAACAGTCAGTCATGGTCATATTTGGTACTGGTCGCTTTGTCATCAAAGGATTCGGCCCGTTTCACGCCGTATTTCGGCCACCATTTCACTGGGTAACTTGAGGACTGCTTGATCGATGCCCCTTATTTTTTCAAGGAGAGGGATGTCATGCAGTGAAAGTACGACGTTAAGTCCTTCCTTTAGCACCAACATGGCACAGCTTCTATGTCTCTCACCGTCAAACTTATGAGAGTGGCTTGAGTAATTAGTTGACAATCATGGAGTTTTAGCCACTGGATACGGCTTTCAGCCTGAGAACATTTTATTCAATGTTACCACCGCATTATTCTGTATTCTTATATTACGTGCTTTGACATGGGTGTAACATATCGTTATGCGATGTTGTTTCGTTTTCTACCACTATTTCGTGGTTGTGTTATTGATTCTTCTTGTCATGTGTGCGTGGGACGAAGGTTTTGCGTTTTCCTCTCTCAGAAGGTCCGTTCTCGATGGTGGTCTCAGTTTCATTTCGTCGACAGCAGGTGGCAGTGAGTCTCGTTGGGAGTGTGGACATCCCTAGGCGTTGGGCAGGTTTCACAGGAGCTTACCTTTTTTTTTTATTATTCATATATATACCTTGCAGTTAGAAGCGCACTGTGTGACACACCTCTGAACGCAAAAAATTTCATTGAAAGAATTACAACTCAGTAAAAACGCTCCCAACTTGCAGTTCTTTACTTTCATTTCCATGAACCATGGACGTTGCCGATGGTGGAGAGGCTTCCTTGTCTCAGCGATAGAGATACACGTAGCGTAAGTGCAACCCCAACGAAGGAATATCTGTTGTGAGGCCAGACAAACGCGTCAGTCCTGAAGAGGAGCAGCAGCCTTTTGAGTAGTTCCAGGGGTAAGAGTCTGTATGGTTAACTGATCTGGCCTTGTAAAGTCAGCCAAAACAGCCTTGCTGTTCTGGTACTGCGAACGGCTAAAAGCAAGGGAAAACTACAACCATAATTTTCCTCGAGGACATGCATCTCTGTTGTGTGGTTAAATGATGATTGCGTCCTCTTGGGTAACATATTTCGGAGGTAAATAGTCCCCCTTTCAGATCTCTGGGCAGGGACTACTCAGGAGGACGTCGTTATCAGGAGAGCATGGAGAGCTGTCTCAAACTAGTCTTTATACTGAAGACTACAACAACGTGTTCATTTATTATTAAGTGTTCGTTCATATCTGTACAGTAAAAATTTCAATCATCTAAAAGAAAATTTCACTATAAAACTCGGAGCGTTCCTGGGTTCGAAGATCCTGACTAAGGGTCGACAGACTCTCATTTGGGTTGGCGGTTGTGCTGTTCGGCATACCCCTATGGTGCTGGAGTCTGATCTCTGATGACTTACAGAGAAGTTAAGCACCCCATATGATCATGCAAATGAATTGAGGGGAAATATGTTACTGAATGATAACAAATATGAAGGTTCAATGAAGCATGAGAATTTGGGAACCACACCACTCATATAGATACATTAATCAGAGGACGGGTCATCTCACCTTTAACAGAAACATATGGTAACTATAACAATCAAATGTATTATCCAAAAGTAAATTACGTAATTTACCCATGACATAAGCAACTGAACACCATGTACTTCGACAAGGCCGTTGTGTAATAGTGAACTCTAACCTTGGCACAAGTGGCTGAACACGGTAAGTGCAAAGTTATTCAGATAACACAAGAACCCAATTAGTGGCTGTAAGCATGCTTAGTAAATTTTAGGAATAACACGGAAAGATAGGATCGAATAGTAGTGAGATTGCCAAAGTGCGTATTATTAGCAAACTATCTCTCTGCGAAGTATAAAAATAGAATAACCGGCACCTGAAGGGAGTAAACTAATTTCGGTGCCTACAGAATCTTACGAATTGGTAGCGTAATACGGAAAGTGGCACCAGTGGCGGCTCGATAATCTGAATTCAAGTCTATCTCTGTTTTCAGCACGCGAGTGGAAACATCTTTCAGTGTAGCCTCAAGGTTGGTCATATCGAATGGCCAGCAACAAGTTTTCGCTCTTCAAACTGCTAACATCAAGTTTTCATCCTTCTGTCACTTGGCATGAATTCATTACTCTTAGAGCTCCTAGTCAGAGGAAGTCTTCACTCTGCAGAAGCCAAGTGTGAAGTGTTCTCTTTCTGATTACTCTGTAACTTTGCTGTTTCCGTCAGAATAGGGATCTTGTCAGCCAGTACTGGCAGACATTGCGAGTTTCGTCCAGTATAACTTAAATAAAGATGTTAAACGATCTCTTATCTTATAATTTATAATTCCAAGTACGCTGCTAAGTTTGGTCGCTTTTATTTTACAATAGTCCTGTTTTGACTAAACAGCTATCATCAGGTTATAAGTAAATGTTACGTAATCTTGGTACAGTACTTCCAGCTTTGAAGGTAATTATTAAATTGAGTTCATTATTATACATTTTTACATATGTCTGATAGGGTTTGACATCCCGTTCTGCTGGTGTTACTGTAGTTACCACCTTAGTTGTCTTATTCCTTTATGAAGTATATATGTCATATTATATTATTCACATCGGTATATTCGTGACAGCTTCTTTGACAGATAATCCACTGATTTTTTATGGTTAGAGGCAGTACGTATTGTCGCTGCTGCTATGAAGGTACTGATCTTTGCATGTCCAAGTGGCATCGCTGGATGCTGACGTTTCAATCTGTTTTCGTAGGCGGGTTTCGGTGTAGGATTTAAAGAAGCTTCTACAAGCAATGCTGTTTTTTTTCGACAGAAATAGGCATAGCGTGTCGTCGTTGGCTCTCAGTTGTGCAAAGAAACTGGAGGTGTTGAATCTGGTTTACATTTATGCAGAGTCGGTGATCGACTACTTGATCAAGAGAAATGGGCATGAAAATATTCTGAAATATGAACGGTGCTAGTTTCAGAGAAACCTGGGCCAAATGGACCAACAGAACAATGGAAGTTATTGTGTTTGAGCTCAAGATGTGTTATAGGGTTCTACAATGGACTGTAGTTTTGTTGATAACTTGTGGTATTCTGGGACTACCAATGGGCAACTTTTTATGGTCAGGGGATCCACGGTACGTTACTCTTGAAATGGGAGCTAAATCGGTGGCAAAATCTGTGTACACTTCGACAGGAAGTCCACTGAGGCCTAATTTCAACATCAAACTGAGTGATGTGCAGAAGTCGTGTTGTCTTGCGGAACTGTGGCGACATTTAGATGGGACGTGTCATCTTGACACAGCAAAGACAGTCTTGTTACAAAATCAGAATAGTTGAGAAACGTTGAAGATCACTTCTGGCTGTATGTGGCTGGACTGAGACATAAAATGGAAGTCCAGGTCGTGGCATCTAAGACCGTCACCTGTTATACGCATGTCACTATTGCTTGTGTTTCTGTCAGTGCATTGAGCGAAAACAAATGTCACAAATGGACTGATTTTTAAAGGTGGTATTGAGGTATGTAGAATGTTAAATAATAACTTCGCATCCTGACAAAATATTACGAACATGTGCTTTCTGGATACACAGCCGCAATAGCAACAAAAATGAAATTACTTAAGAAGTGATTTTCATCACTTCCATAAGATTATATATCATAAAGTGTTCGAAACTCCACAGTGACAGTGGAGAGATCTTCGAAAATGTTGACCCAAGTCAGAACAAATACAATACGTATTTTAAAAATATATTTTTTTTAAAATGCAGAAATTTCCGTAAAACAATTTGCCTAAAAATAAGAAATAAAATATGTTAGTGAAATATTTTGCGCACGTTTGAATGATGCTGGAAGTCATGTACAGAAAATGAGGTGCCAGCTGAGAATGTAAATTCTCTTTACTGATATTTAATGAATTTTGTACTGAAAAATTTTTGAGACTACAAATTTTTCGAACTTTTTTACACCTTCTGGCAAAGATAATAGAAATACACTCTACGGAAATAAGCCCACGCACCACGAAGGAATTATCCGAATGGGACAGTAATGCGTAAATTTGATGTACATGAACAGACAAACGTATGATTACAGTATCAGAAAAACTGGACGACTGAGTAAAGAGAAGGAGCTTTACAAATTGAGAAAATCAATAATGCGTTGATCCGTCTCTATCCCTCATGAAAGCAGTTATTCGGCTTGTCATTGATTAACAGGACTGTCCGATGTCCTCCTGAACGATATCATTTGAAATTTTGTCCAACTGGTGTGCTAGATCGTCAAAATCCCCAGATGGTTGGAGGGACTTGCCCATAATGCTCCAAACATTCTCAGGGATCTGCCAACCTTGCCGGCCAAGGTAGGGTTTGTCAAGCACGAAGACAAATAGTAGAAACATGGGCAGTGATCCTGCTGAAATGTAAGTCTGGGGTGGCTTTCCATGAAGGATAATAAAATGGATCGTACTGTAAAGCTGCCGTGGGTGACAGCCAAAGGAGTCCTGCCATGAAAACAAATGGCATCAAAGACCATCAGTCTTGACTGGCGGGTGAAAGTCAGCCACTGTCCTGGGCATCTCCTGACATATCTTCGAAGTCATTGGAGCTCAGTTCAAAGCGAGACCCATCTCTGAAGACAATTCTACTTCAATCAATGAGATCGCAGGCCGAATATGTGTCTGGAGACCCCTCGGACAGCGATGAGATACCAACAACGGTATTAGTCAATCCCAAACCAAACCGTTGCAAGAAGACCAGAGGTACACTAGCGCGTTAATCAGTTGCTCGATTTTTGAATCTCTTTCTCTTTTTCTGAAACTGTAATAATATGCTTGTCTTCACATGTAAATCACATCTAGCGATTTCCGTCCCATTCGTATAATTCCTTCGCGGTTCGTCGTTTTTTTTTTTTTGTTTTAGAGCGTTTACCGAGGCCATCCAACACCAGACAGCACGGTCTGAATATTACAGCAGACGAATTTCCTGCAGTACTCCTTAACATTCTAGGATTGTAAGTTGTAAGTAGGCTGTTTAGGTTTTTATACTGGTAACGTCACGTCGCCCTCTGTATGAAAATCACTGGCTGTGCTGTGTGGCGTCTGTGGCTGGTTTGCATTGTTGTTTGCTATTGTAGTGTTGGGCAGCTGGCTGTTAACAGCGCGTATCGTTGCGCAGTTGGAGGTGAGCCGCTAGCAGTGGTGGATGTGGGGAGAGAGATGGCGGAATTTTGAGAGCGGATGAACTGGACGTGTGTCCATCAGAGACAGTAAATTTGTCATATTGGATATCATGAACTGATATATATATGATGACTTTAGAACATTATTAAGGTAATCTTTATCAAAATCTTTCATTTGCTAACTATGCCTATCAGTAGTTAGTGCCTTCAGTAGTTAGAATCTTTTATTCAGCTGGCAGTATTGGCGCACTCAGTATTGCAGTAGTTTGAATAACAAAGATTTTTGTGAGGTAAGTGATTCATGAAAGGTATAGGTTATTGTTAGTCAGGGCCATTCTTTTGTAGGGATTATTAAAAGTCAGACTGCGTTGCGCTAAATATATTGTGTGTCAGTTTAATGATGATGAGAATAAGTAAAGACAGAAATGTCTGAGTACGTTCAGTTTTGCTCAGCTGTTTGAAAATCAAATAACGTAACGGGTTTACTAGCACAGTCATTTATAAATTCTTCTAAGGGGACGTTTCAAAGTTAAACATCGAACTGTACACTCTTAATCGCTATTTCTCTCGCTATCCATCATTTCAAGAATCATTCAAAAGTGCTCAAAATGTTTATCTAATCTATTTTATTTCTTAATTTTAGAACATTTCACAACATCTCATCGTTTTCACTTCAGTTTTTTTAATTTTTTTATTGTCAAGTTGTTTTCAGAAAGCATGATCTTTTTGATACCTCATTTGCTTTCTTAGCGGCTTCTGTTCTTGAAATGGCTTAAATTCAGTAGTTGACTCAAAGGAAGTAATTTTGAAAGTCCAATATCGCACCACTGCTTTTAACGCAGCAGACAGTCTCACCCTGAAATTATGAACTTTTTGACACTTCATTCACATAGCTAGTAACAGGTGCTCGTGAAATATTTCAGTATTCTCTCAAATGAATAATTAAGTTTTTCTGTTACCATGATCACTTTGCAGCAAATGAGCGGCTCGGGCAAACACAATGTTAAGTGCCACTGTCGCCTATTTCGAGTTATAGGACAAACGGCGCTATACCAAGGAAATAAGCCAATTTCACTCATCAGAATTCAGGGCAATGCTTCATGGGAAGCGGCAGTGTCTGCTTGCCACAGGAAAAAGATGATAAGTGAAGGGTAAAATGACTGGCGCTAAGTGACACCAATGTACGTTTTCCGACATCATAGGCACATTTGACGAGTTAGAGAAAAATCAAGATCTTCTTGGCGGTCATGATATCTCTGACCAGGAACGTGAGTACAATCTCAGTGACTCAGACGTATGTAAATTTGCAAATCTGTTGCACTTAGTATGTTTCACGACCATTATGGTAAGTGCATTGAAACCTTCCCGTCTAATATTGGATGAACGTTTGCTTGCTGACTGAACGCTGCGTCTCTTAAAATCTTTTAACTGCTGCTCTGTCAAGACTACCTGCTGATTATTACGACGAAACATAAAATGTGTTGTCGCAGTGGCCCTCAGTCGTTACCTGAAATTATTAAGACTGATTCTTACCTTTAATTATTTATACTGGATCGCCATCTGACTGCTACAGCAAACTGTGGAATGAATATACTTACTTCTCTTTAACATAATTATAAGCTGCTGGTGGAGTTTCATAATACTTTGTGACTGGAATTCTTTAAGTTGAAGTTAATTTAGATTTGATAAAAGCTGAAGCTCAGTTTAGACTTTTCTTTTAAGATAACAATAAATTCCGTAAAGCATTTACGTGAATGATTTTGGGATAGAAAATTCTTATTGCATTTAATCTGGTAGAAGTTAACTATATTCTGAGAACGATCTTGACAAACAATTACAAGGGGTATAGTTCTTTACAAAAATTCTTAAAAAGTAGCGTTGCGCTACATACCTAATTTTCCATCAAAATTACATAACTATATTCTGAGAACGATCTTGACAAACAATTACAAGGGGCATAGTTCTTTACAAAAATTCTTAAAAACTAGCATTGCGCTACATATAGCGAGTGGCTGGCGAGCACACCGCTTCTTTCAAAGTGTTAATTCATACCTCGCTTACAGCGACCTCCTCTCATGTCTCGCTAGCTACGACTGCCTCGTCTCACATCTTACTCGCAACTGCTCGCTTCCAACGCTCAATGCTACAAAAGTGTGGTCTCGCCGCCAACAATGGTTTTTGCTGCAGACAATCCCTGCTACCATTACAGATGTATTACTGCGCGCTGTTTCCCGCTCTTTCTCAAAATGTATCTATGCGCGGTTTCCCGCTCTTTCTCAATAATACACAATGCAATTTAATTAACAAAACAATTTAAATAAGAAACAGTTCAGATAATTACATGCTAAAACAGTTTAAATACGCCTATTACATAATTACAGCATGTACAGTCGTGGACAAAATAAGCGAGACCCCTCGCCTTTTCTGTATGCTGACCCGCACAACTTTAAAGTCTGCAACACAGTATAACAGGCAAGACGACAAAGTGCTACCAACATACTAAGCGCAGGTGTAAAATTCAAAAACTATCAGAAATTTGTTAGTCTGTTTTCAGTCATGTGTAAGACGATATTAATGCTGGTTAGTGGGCTAACCACAACACCTAAATATAAGATAGAAATGAAAGATGAAACGCTAATTAGTACGAACTGTACTAATAAAAATGAATTTCAGCTTATCGAGATAACATTACTATTTTAGTAAGACAAAGTACCCCAGATCGTTACGAATTAGCAAAATATTATGCGCATTCGGCCGCAAAATGGTCTGTGTCAACGTTCAGACCAGTCATACTGGATTACCGTTGCTGACGTACCATGAAAGCGTGCAAATTTCGCAATGCGTGAAGATTCATAACGAAATTCAGTAAAAAATCATTCAGTGCCACACTTAAGTCAATTCGATTATTGATAGAAGCGGAAAAAGTAGGCAGTAACAAGTATAAAATTCTACAAGAGTTTCATATCGACATCCACAGGGCGCCGGTACAGAATAAAGGTAGCAATAAAACGTATTTCTTAAAATTCCTACTGATAGTCTATCTGCCTCCATCGAGATTAGAACCGAAAAAAAATCAGACCTCCCTTGCAGTACCAAACACCTTTCACTACGCTAGCAGACAACGCAGGCAAAAAGCCCTCTATCATTACCCCAGGCATGAATAAGTCGGCAATTTCGCAACAAAATGGCAAAATGATCTGCAGTATCTGTTGCATAGAGCTTTCTGGACTCAAAAACACGAATTGTCTACCTTTATGTCACCGCATATGTGACAATCATTCGGGATGTTTATCGGAATAACAAAAAACTGTTATTAGCGAGTAAATTTAGTAAAAATGGCTCAAATGGCTCTGAGCACTATGGGACTTAACTTGTAAGGTCATCCGTCCCCTAGAACGTAGAACTACTTAAACCTAACACGAGGCAGGATTCGAACCTGCGATCGTAGCGGTCGCGTAGTTCCAGACTGTAGTACCTAGAACCGCTAGGCCATCCCGGCCGGCGTAAATTTAATAGGATAATTCTGCACCACCCCAGGAAATAAACGGCGATGTAGCTGCCAAACGTAGTCGACCATGTTTCGAATTCTCCATTAGATGTGCCACAGCCAGAAAACGTTCATTAGCCTTAGTGTTCCTTAAGGTAGCTAGCAATGGTAATTCTCACACATCTAAAGCGCAGTGGCATTAATAGTGGGATCTGAATTACCACGTGTATAGACAAATGGATTTTATTTGCATTCTTGTAAACGTGATTTGGATCGAAAGCGTAGCTACGATTAATATGCTGCTCTATCGGCTGCAACTGGAACATTTCGAATAAAGAGTAGGGGAAATTATTATGCGGCCCTCTTCTTCAGTATCTGTGGTAGCTATTTTCGATGTTAGGATTTCGTCACTTATATCGGTAAAAATGAAGCCCTACTAGTCTCACTTTCTTGACCGTCTATCAGTATACACAACCCTTAAAACCCGTTTACCTCGAGTACGGGTGAACATAATAAGCGGAAACTTATCGCACTTTCTGCGGTATATGACCCCTTGGTGATGTAAAAAAGTGAGCTATGTCAACGCAACCTAAACATACGACAGTTTATGTAAAGAAAATTTACGCGAAAAGTCAAAAAAATGGCTCTAATAACTATGTCACCAAACTGCTTAGATCATCAGTCCCCTAGATCTAGAACTAGTTCAACCTACCTAATCTAACACTCATCCATGCCCGGGGAAGGATTCGAACTGACGGCGCAAGGAGCCGTGCGATCCGCGATATGACGCCGTTGAGCGCACGGCTTACCCGCCCCGGCAAACTGTTAATATCATTTGGTGTTACTAAAAAGTTATTCACTTCTGGTGAATGATTACCTGCGCAGTTCATATTTGATGTTACGGATGAGGAAGGTCGCCTAATTCATTTCCCCTTTCCTTTATTCATGATTTTAGATTCGCGATCTGAGCATACGTACTATCCATAGCCACACTTTAGATCCAAGTCATAGATACAGATATGCGAGTACAACACATTGGCTTATACTCGAGGTATTTCGATTCCCACGAAGTGGTGGCAAACGATGCTGTGGCGCCTTCGAAGCGCGAGATTCTCCAGTGCTACCTATATCAGAACATCAGCTGAGCGAACTTGCATAGTATTTTGGTAGCACTTCGTCGTCTTGCCTGTTATGCTGTGTAGCAGACTTTAAAGCTGTGCGGATCAGCATAACGAAAAGGTGAGGGGGTCTCGCTGTACGTACCATTATGTTGCTGAAATGTATGGAATACGAAGTTATTAGTGAATGGCTGTTGTTGAAACCTTAAATTTGTAGAAATAATAATAATAGTAATAGTCTTTGCTGCTATTCAGTCAATATGCGGAAGTTTTCAATTTGTCCTTAATATTGAGCAGTCTGTCACCGTCTCAGGTAGCTGTCACGAAGGAGCAGAAGAACAGACGATGAAATCCTCTCCGAAAAAGTGGGAGTACAGATCACAACGGATGTTTAAGGAGAAGAGATGCAAAACAGATGAAGGACATACATTTCGTCCTGAAAAATCTGTAGATAAAAAGGATGAAGGACCTAATTGCAACTGCCCTTTTAAATGTTTTGAGAAAGTAGGTGACAGCAATGAGATGGAAACTTTCAAAACATTCTGTATAATTGGTGACAGTGGTGTTCAGAATGCATCTGTCTGTCACCATAAGGAAGTATGCAGGTTGCAAGGTGACTTCTGAATACCCATCATCTTTATTCATCAGTGAGACACTTGTTGTGACATATTGCGCGAAGTAAGTGTCAGGAAACATGGTAGGCAAAACTCTGTCCTCACTGTTCGATTGAAATATGACGGACCTAGACATTAAAAAGAGCGTTCATGTTGTGTCCCTCTAATATTATATCATTATAGTTTTATGATGATTTTTTCTTGTCAGTAAGCCCAATATGTTCGGACAATGGACACATCTTTGATGATAGTGGTGAGTGATTAAGTACTTTCGGACAACGAGCTATAGAGTTAAGTCTACTAGTATGTAAATGTTCTTATAAGACTATCATTATGTTTTGCTGGCAGTGTGTTTCCCCAGAAATGTGTTTATTTTTGTACGTTCCATGTCTTTTTGTCTGTTTCTTGTTCTTTTTAGGTCGATATGAAAGAATACAGGTGTTAAAAGCCATCCTGAACAAAATCAGCGTTAGAACCAAATTATTCAGATTAGAGGATCAACTGCAAATTTTAATGCTCTGTGCCTCACCATTCACCAATTATCACTTTTTCTTTGGCTACGAAAATTTGGACAAGACCTGTTGCGTAATTTTCAGGGTGTCTTTTGTATTCGTTCTCCTCAAATATCTGACCAAAGAATTGATATGTAAACATTGCTTCCACAGATGGTAAGTGAGATGAAATTACACCAAGTAGGGTTACAGTATGCAGACGTAACATACGTGTCGCGTAAAGTGTGGTGCAGCTTAAACCAACTTCAGCCTGATGGAGATTTCACGTTGTTAGCAGAGGACACAGTTAGTTGATTGCGACCGGCGAGTAATTCAATGAACCGCAGCCGGAAGGGGCATGGGTTGTAGCAGACGTGGTGCTGCCCCCAGGGGGTAGGTTTGCGTGCGGCAGCCATCGCAAGGAATTTGTTCCACCGCCGGTCGCGGCCGCGTATTGAATCTGGCAGGCGGCGGAAGCGCGCCGGCGTCGAGGGATTCCCTCCCCTTCTGGGCCTCTGATTTCGGTTCGCAGTCGACAGCCACCGGGAGGGCCATGCGAACTCAGGTTAGACGCTGACAGTTTAGTACAAGTGCCTAACACAAGAAAGCCACCCATTTCCTAATACTCACTCCTAACAACCATAAAACTTAATGATACTCAGAAGCGAGACAAATCGATCAATAACGGCAGCCGTAGCCGATGTACTACTGTACACAACTGTCAAGGAATGTAAAAGCGTCTATAACAACTGGTGTTGTGACTCTACCATAGGTTACCGTAGACTATCGTTGGTTAATCGCAGACTACGGTACTTTTACTAATAACTTTGGTGAGTTAAGATCGCAAAAGCGTTACTTGTATGTTAGGTGTGTTGCATATCTTTCAGGTGTTACCTTTGTTCGTGTGAGCGATCAGTGTCTTATTAGATTCCCCTAGAAACTGGAAGCGGTGAACGGTCTAGAAACTGCGTGAGGCGATATACTGGGCCACGTCACATACAGAATTTTTTTTGTTCTATATAGTTATCCTCCTGTCACTTAAAAATAAAAAGTAATTATAGCAAAGGTGAAATCTTAAACGTTCAAATCAGATTTCACTCGAAAGTTATTGATTTTTCATGTGAAACAGAGGGCCATTAAAGTAAAAATGAGGAAACAATGCGGATTTATCATATAGAGCTAGAAAACGAAATATCTTCAAATAAAGATAGCATTTTAAAAATAAAATGAAAAGCAGAACATATCTTGAATACTTCATCGAACTTACATAAAACAAGTTTCTGTTATTGTTAAGCAGCTTTCGCAGTTAGCGATAGCAGGAAACTCACCTTTGATCATGATGAAGAAGCTGCTATTAGCACAAAATAACAAATGTTTATTCGAGTGAACTATCCTTGCATCAAAAATAATTTCTTTGGTTACATAAAAGAGCAGAAGTTATGTGATCGGATAATTTTTGTTACTTATAACTTGCAATTTATATTTTGTAAGTCTATGAAATACATCAATGGACTGATTCTGAACGATGTGTAGTTCTAATTGCGTTCAAAGCAAATGATACACAAAAAAAAGAGAAGTCATCAGCTCCAACGTCCTGTCTGACGCATTCACTTATGTTTCTTTCCCTACCAATGCTTCCAACTCTATCGGTAACCCTACCATTCATTGCGACATTTATGTACTGTTTCAAAATTACCGAACTGCAGTTATGGTAGAGTGCAGCTCTAATAACAACTATAACAGAGGAACGTTCACTTAATTCCTTCTTTCATATCTCTGATATCAGTTAGTCTTGGTAGTGTGCTGCTACATTCACTAAACGTCGTCATGTGATATAATAGAAAAGTACACTCAACTCTACGAGCACAATCGTGCTGTGTATTACGGTCGCAGTAAGCAGGACGAAGCGTGGCATATCTTAGCTTGTGAACTGGACGAAGTGCATTAGCCAGTAAATCACATTATTAATAGTATTGTATTTAATGATAAACAATTATTAAAAACTTTCTTGGCTTTTACTGCAGATTAATGAGTGAATAGTTAACAGGCTTTCTCCCTTACGTAATGAGGTCTTAATATTGGTACGTCACAGTTCGGCGTAACGCTGTGCACATGCACATAGCATGTATTACAATATGAAATTTTAAAGGATTGCAGGACAGTAGCTAACCTAAAGATCTGAATTTGGATATTAACGTACCATAAGCGCAATGCACTGAATTTCGTCCCCTTTACATTCTGTTGTTAAATATTAACGTACCATAAGCGCAATGCACTGAATTTCGTCCCCTTTACATTCTGTTGTTAAATATTCCTCTCTCGTCTGTCCACAGGTTCGGAGCATAATGTTGCAATATATTTGTGTAAAAGGGTATCATCTCATCTGCCACGAAATATAAACGAACCTCTGACCCAGTAATGGAGTTGCGTCTGTTATAGTAAGGTGTCACCATTGCAGAGAGCGATGAATATTTACTGTTGTGAATAGCTCGTCCATCGCTTTGCGACCACTGCTACAAATAATTCATTAGAGTCTGTGACTTGTACCAATACTATTGGAAAAAAACTGGTAGTAATTTACAAATGTGTAGCCAAAAAGTGGTAGTGCCCTTTTTACGTGTTTATCAGCCACACAACCAATGGATTTGGGCAGTTTCCACAGCAAATAGGAAAGATGAATTATTTCCTCCCATTTTGCTGCAAAACCCATAGTCACGCGTTCATGATGTGTCAGAAAGAAGAAAAAAGGGCTTAGAATTTGCTTCCGGAAGAATGACATCTGCATACAAACGGGATTGCGTTTATTTTACACTACTGGCCATTAACATTTCTTCGCCAAGAAGAAACGCAGATGATAAACGAGTATTCGTTGGACAAATAAATTATACAAAAACTGACATGTGACTACATTTTCACGCGGTTTGGATGCATAGATCCTGAGAAATCAGTACCCAGAACAACCACCTCTGGCTGTAATAACGGCCTTGATACGCCTGGGAATTGGATAAAACAGAGCTTGAATGGCGTGTACAGGTACAGCTGCCCGTGCAACTTCAACACGGTACCACAGTTCATCAAGCGTAGTGACGCGTATTATGACGAGCCAGGGATCGAGACGTGGCTGCACGATCCGTTAAAGCCATGCAGATAATATGCCTGTCATCTCGACTGCTAGTGATACGAGGCCGTTGGGATCCAGCACGGCGGGCGTTCCGTATTACCCTCCTGAACCCACCGATTCCATATTCTACTAACAGTCATTGGATCTCGACCCACGCGGGCAGCAATGTCGCGATACGATAAACGGCTTTCGCGATAGGCTACAATCCGATCTTTATCAAAGTCGGAAACGTGGTGGTACGCATTTCTCCTCCTTACACGAGGCATCACAACAACGTTTCACCAGCCAACGCCGGTCAACTGTTGTTTGTGTATGAAAAATCGGTTGGAAACTTTCATCATGTCAGCACGTTGTAGGTGGCGCCACCGGCACCAATCTTGTGTGAATGCTCTGAAAAGCATTTGCATAGCACAGCATCATCTTCCTGTCGGTTAAATTTCGCGTCTGTAGTACGCTATCTTCGTGGTGTAGCAATTGTAATGGCCAGTAGTGTATGCGCATCGTTCGGATTTTACGAGCAAATAAAGAAATTAAAAAGAAACTAAGTCTTTCAGGGAGGTTTCAGAAGCGCGCCACTTCAATACTTTACACTTGTACGAATCGGTTCAAACTTTGAACGAAGGATAAACGGATAGTCATTCATCTTTATCCGTTGCCGAATTACGGTGGTTTAAAGTCGAGCTAAATGCAGCACGTGAAATATGTTTCTAGGTGAACTAAATGCACAGAAACAGTTTAAATTGAATCAAATAAATAAAAAAATGAGCTTTCGAAAATCTAGCTCCATTCAGATTTTACGTGCAAAAAAACACGTTTCTGTAACGAACTTCTGTTAACCAGGGCATCTGAGTGCACTGTAAATGTTCATCGCACTTTTCAACATATTCGGAATTGCCATTTTCGACTATGTTATCATGATTTGAAAATGGATATCGGTCCGAAACTAATCATAGAACAAAAAAAGTAAAAATTTACAACTTGGACTAGTTTTTCGTTTTACGTCTCTGTGAGCTTTTTTACTTGCGCCAGCTCTATCTTTCGAACTTCTGGGAATCGGGTGAAATTTTGTACACAGATAGACAAATACATGTAATTAACGGACGTCTTGTTGATTTGTAAGATATTTATCCCTTGCTACAAAATAAGCCACATGGTTGGAAAGACAGTTTAAAAAACTTATATCCGATCAGTCTTCACCTGAGTCAACCAAAATCTAAGTTGGTTGCCAAACTATGGCATGCTATTGTGACAATTATGGTAGAGTAAAAATTAGGAAATCGAATAAAAAAAATTTCTATCACAGTATAAAAAAGTCGAATATGTCCTGGCCATAGGGATGTAAAAGAAGAAAAGTATCTTTTCTACGTATCTGGCACCGTCAAAGATATTTTAGTCAAATTATCTTGACACATTTGCGCTTTTCTGCTTCTTAGTACACCCGTCATGTAATATAATGCATCCTGTCAATTAAAGTAACACGATACGGGATGTCATGTCTTATAACGTGACCCATGCCAACATATCATCCAACATGGCAGTTGTCATGTCGTGATAAATGACACAACGTGTCATTAGAGTTTTTGATGCCTACATGCCCACTCTGGGATACTTATTATAGATGCACCCCCACTCTCGGATTCTACTTATTGTAGATGCTACCCACTCTCTAGAACCACAAATATCTGTCCACTTTTCTTACACCACTCATCATACATGCCACAGAGAGTGGATTTGGGGGAGAAATGGTACTCTCGTGGAAACAACACCTCAAACCCAGAAATGAAAAAAAAAAAAATGTGTTAGCGCCACCCTAGAAACAAGTTCACCGCAGAAAATCATCCCACGTGGAAACCATTTTTAGCTATTACATGTATACTCTTCAGCTATGTGATATGTATATTATTTATTGTTTCCTATGGTTGGCGAATCTTCTGGCTTTTGGGCACACGATCATGTACTTTAGCCCACAAATTGCGGCCAGCAGGTTTGTCAGCATCTGGCAGCTGAGAGAGCTCACTGAGCTGGGCAAATGGGGTTAACTCATAAAAAAGCGCGAATATGTCAAGGTGTTTTGATTTAAATGTCTTTTAAGCTTCCAAACAAGTCGAAAAGCTAGTCAATTCTTTTACACCCCCAACTCTGTCCAGGACACATTCACCGTTTCGTGCTACGATTGGAGCATTTTGCATTCTGGTTAGCATATATTTGATGACATTTGTAATTAAATGAGAAAGATATTCTAACCGAAAGGAGAATAAACGAAAAAATAATGACTGAAACGAAACGGGGCACGAGCGCTACCGACTTCTTTCCCCATCTGTATGTACTTCAGGTTTCGTGGAAATGCTCTTAGAAGATGCACTTTTGTTTAAAAGTTTGCGATAGCTCAGAATCAAATCCGGGCCACCCACATGGCTGATGACCATTCTGCGATAGTTACACTGCTTGTCGAAAATTCGGCCTTGCATTGGAATATTGAAGACGCTCGGAATACATCAAAAACTATTTTCTCGGGAATATTTTAACGAGAATTTTTGAGATTTTCATCGAATTCTCACGGAAACATGCATGAGGTACGAACATCACGTACGCTTAACATAAAAAATGTACGAAAATCACATTGTCACGTCGTGCCATTGTTAGAGATGTTACTTTCAGTGCTCAGTTCATTTGCAAAGACAGTTTGGTGACGTCATATAACTCTGCCCACCACTCAATTGATTTTCCCCCACTTGTATGACTAAGAGAGGTGGCGCTGTGGTAAGGCTCTAACAACCTGGTCGTCGACAGCAGGTTAAACCATAATCGTCTCTCCTAACTTCCCGTGTAAGATAGAAGCAAAGCATCGCATTGTGGGTCTAGACAGGCCAGTCGGGACCGACCGGCCACCGTGCCATCCTCTACTAATGGCGTCACTGGTTGCGGTACAGCGGGCTGTATAGTCACAGCATACCGGTCTCCTGCTCGTCGCCGGGTTTCTTGACCCTGGAACCGCTACTAATCAGTCGAGTAGTTCCTCAGTTGGCCTCTCAAGGCCGAGTGCACCCCGTACCTGACCTCCTACCAAGCAAGAATCCCTGGCAGTATCGGGAATCGAAGCCGATTCCCCCACATGGCAGCCAGCCGCACTGATCGCTCAGCTACAAAGGCGAGCGCCTTCCTCTGTACATGGAGCTCTTTGTTTCCTAACTTCTTGATTTTTCTCTAGATTTAGCTCCTCGTAGATAAAGATGTAATTTCTAGCAAATTTATACGTTCATTGTTTTATAGTGAGTTTAAAAACTGAGCTTCTGATACATCTGAAAGGAAAAGCTTACAATCAGTGGGTGTTAACTTTCCCAATTTAAAACACTGGGACCTGATCTTCCAATACTAAATGGACTAAAAGAAATGAATTTTTCTCATTGACCAATAGAAAAACATATAATGGGAATTACAAGGTGAGATCTGTGTCTTTAGACAGCGTAGTCGGTAGTCTGCGATGTACGCTGCTAAAGACTTTACCTGCGGCCGGTAACAGACGCCCGAAGCAATCACATGTTGCTTCACACTTCACGTTGAGGAGCTATTTCGTCGTGTGAAAGACAAACTGAGGTCTGCGATATTTCAGGAAGGTGCCACGTAAAGTAGAACCAATCAGCAGCAACAATGCTCTCTACATTACAAACTCAGCTTTCGGGACGCCATATTTTATTTGTCTTGTTCATTTGCAGCCCATATCTGATGGGTTTCCTGCTAAAACTGACACCATATGAATATATGCTAGTTTTAAACATCAGCTTATAGAAGATCTCTTAAAAACGCATTGTCACTGGTACGATTTGTTGTAGAAAAATGATGGAAAAATTCGTATTGGTAGTTAAAGAAGTTTAGTGTTTATCTATTTTCGTGTCATAAGTTGTGTGTCACGAAAGACACCATTTTAAGATAACGGACTACTGAAGATTCATCAGAAGTATATTATTGGTAGGATTTGTTATAATTAAATTTCAGTTAGTAGTAAATCTGGGGTTGAATCCTTCAGAATGATGTAACATAAAACACAAAGTTACTCGTAGCAAGACTTTAGTACAGTATTATTGGTAGGGGCGCCATGTTACGAAACATTCACTAACGAATTCGCACCCAGTTGGATCACGTGACTCTTTATGTTTTCCTTTTTTTCCCTTCACGTTCCCATTCTCTAAACGTTGCAGTACTTAGTTATTAAATTATTAATATAAATGTCCTTATTGGCTGGGACATGTGCACTGCCTTTTCGTCTTATTACGTGTTCATGGATAATGAAGCACTTATTTATACACTCAAGCGCCAAAGAAACTAGTATAAGCATGCGTATTCAAACATAGAGATATGTAAACAGGAAGAATACGGCGCTGCGGTTGGCAACGCATATATAAAACAACAAGAGTCTGGAGCAGTTGTTAGATCGGTTACTGCTGCTACAATGACAGGCTACCAAGCGTTAAGGGAGTTTGAACATGGTGGTAAAGTCAGCGCACGAGCGAAGAGACACAGTATCTCCGAGGCAGCGATGAAGAGGGGATTTTCCCGTACGGCCATTTCAAGAGCGTACCGCGAATATCGGGAATCCGGTAAAACATCAAATCTCCGACATCGCTGCGACCGGAAAAAGATCGTGCAAGAACGGGACCAATGACGACTGAAGAGCATCGTTCAACATCGCAGAAGTGCAGCCCTTCCGTAAATTTCTGCACATTTTACTACTGGGCCATCAACAAGTGTCTGCGTACGAACCATTCAACAAACATAAGCGATATGGGCTTTCGGAGCCGTGTACCCTTAATGACTGCATGACACAGAAATTTACGTCTCGCTTGGGTCTCTCAATACCGACATTGGACTGTTAATGACTGGAAACATGTTACGTGGTCGGACGAGTCTCGTTTCATATTGTATCTAGCGGTTGGACGTGCACGGGTAAGGAGACAACCTCATGAATCCATGAACCTTGCATGTCAGCAGGGGAATGTTCAAGGTGGTGGAGTGATATAGGATCCCCGATATATCTAGATACGACTCTGACTGGTGACACTTACGTAAGCATCCTGTTTGATCACCCGCATCCATCCATGTCCATTGTGCATTCCGATGGGCCTGGGGAATTCCAGTAGGACAAAGCGACACCCCACATTTGCAGAATTGCTTCAGTGTGGCTCCAGGGTCACTCTTTTGAGTTTAAACACTTCCGCTGGCCACCAAACTTCCCAGACGTGACCATTATTATACACATCTGGGATCCCTTGCGACGTGCTGCTGAGAAGAGATCTCCACCCCCTCGTATTTTACGGATTTATGGACAGCTCTGCAGGATTCATCGTGTCAACTCCTTCCAGCACTACTTTAAACATTAGTCGATAGTGTATATACTACACACAAGAAAAAACAACTAGCAAGCGGAAAAGGGAGGAAATGTGCGTTTTAATAGGTTGAAGAAGGAACTGTACGCGTGTCGATTTCCTTAAATAAACCGTGTCGTTTGACAGCCAAATTAAAAGCCGACAGCTGGTTCTGGAGAACGCTGAGAGCGCAAATCATGTTACACAGCTCGTCTCGGCTGCCGTCGGCGCTGTCTCCTGTGACGCTGGATTTTCCGTCCGCATCCACGCCAACGTTAGCTGCCTCGTCTAGTGTGAGGACGGCATCAGTGATCAGGTAGACTGAAGAGACCAGGGCGGGCGTGGAGCCGTCCTATTGCGCCATCGGCCGCTCCTCGTAATTATGACGAACGAAACTCCGACAGCACCCACTGCATTGGATTACGACTCGGAGACTACCGCCTTGGCAGTACCGCCGCGAATTCGGAAGATGGACAACCCTTAGGCCTCCACCAACTACAACAGTTGTGAGCAGCAAAAGAAAACACCCAGCTATCACTGCCAACATACGAAAGTCGGCGTAGAGGAAAAAAGCAAGGAAAGGTCTAATAAGCTTCGCCTACGGTTCAATGTAGGCTAGAGGAACCGTTCGATGAGTACAATTACGAACTTCTTCCCCAGCTACAGGAGTATACAACTGACACAATGGCCAGGAAAACAATCTGTTTACGTTTCCTGTCTTTCCATTCTTTTCTCTTTATAGTAACATAATATGTAGTTGACTGTTAATATTACTATTATTATTATTTTAGTTATACATCTGGAAATTATAAACGATCAATAATATCCAGTCGTGGGATTCAGAGATCACGCTCTGGCTGTTATGCTGTTAATAACAAACACAACAGATGACAGCATATCTCAAAAATTTTCGGGATTTCTCAGGCTCCTTTAAGAAGAATTCTAGGCAAGAATAAAATAGTTGAAAGAGTTGATAATGGTTTAGTCGGCTGCGGCAGAGGCTTCCAGTAGACCAAGAAATTGAGCTAGTAGAGCATAGTAAAGACAAAATCGAGACTATTTGGACTTACTCTGAATGATATAACGAAACTGTCAAGAGGAAAGAGGAAAGAAATTGGGAATCGATTCGGCAAGCAGACACTGATGGTTCGTAAATACCTACTTAAATTAATCAAACAAATAATAAGCATTTATTATTCTATTAGGTAAACCATACTTTTATGTTTGCATTTATGAACCAAAATTCATAGTTTAAAGTTATTACCAAATAAAGTTGTTTAAATATGTTTGATTTATGTATTCTTTTCAAATAAAACATCGTTGCATGGGTACTGAATGATAAATTAAAGTATTTGATTATGGCAGCAACAACTGACTTATGCTGCAAAAGCTCAAGGTTTTAACAAGCCACAAGTCAACGCATTTTATGACAAGCCTGATGAGGTTGCAAACCAATCGTATACAGCCAACAAAAATGTATAATGCGCATTAGTCTGCATTGTCAACTATAAGAGACCTCCTAAAACACTTGCAGAAAGAGGAAAGAGGCAATTAGATACAAAAACCAGCGAAGGGAGATCTTAATGCTACTGAGATGTGGTGTATGACCTCTTCTGGAAATGTTATTTCCCCTGCCCTCATCCTTGCGAGAGAAAGGACAAAGGATTAACTTCTTGATAGTGCACCAATTGGCACATCATGACTGGTTAATGATTCAGGGTGGATGACTGGATACTTGTTACTATGACGGCTTAAGCATTTAGAGAACAGTGTTAATCTTACCAATCTCTTAGTGGAACACTCCACCCACAAATATCTTGATGCACTCATGTGGGCCAAAGAAAATAATATAACGTTGTCATTACCACCACATTCCGCACGTTATCTTCAGCCATTAGATGTGACACCCCCTTAAAACTAATTAATCCAAGAGATTTCTGATTGGTTGTGAAATCATCCTGAGGGAATTGCTGGACAGTTTCAGATTGGCAGCTTCAGCAGCATCGGAAAAGTTGAAGCTGTTAACAATGTACTCCTAAACTGGTCATCCAACCCCAATATTTTGCCATATCGACTTTCTTCCATAGGCTGTGACTAAAAGACGTCTGTCATAAAAATACTACATCAAATTTTGATATTGCATCATCTGCTGGACCTGTCAGTACCTTAATTTATTAGGCCAGCTTCCTTCTGGACTTCAGGCAGTCTGTTTCTAGGAAACGGCAACTGGAGAATTCAGAAGATCTGATTGTTCAGATTAGCAGTTCATTATGTTCTAGAAGTAAAATACAATCAGCAAGAGACGAATGTTAGTACGCAGACGAGGAGATAAACAGGCTAAGAAGAAACTTTATCTTGACAGGCTTACTGGAGATGAGGAAGATGTGGACTTTGCTAATGATAATAATGATGTTGATGATGAGATTCTTTGTCTGTATTGTAATAACTTGTATAGTCACTCCAAACCAAAAGTGACATGTCTAAGGTGTGTTAAGTGCTCCGTGTGGGCTGACAGTGTTTGTCCTGAGGTTTCACAAAAGGCAAAGATTTCGGCATGTGAGGTTTGCAAGTAAGAGTGAATATCCATAGAAGACATAATAGTATATCACTTTGCCAATCAACTCTCATGACTTGACATTGTGTAAGGTTTCTAATAACACATCGTAGAAACGCTACAAGGGATAATACAGTTTTCTTTCACGTATCACTGTGTAGTTAATAGTTGTTATCGTTAACTTACAAAAAATGAAGCTTCTAATCGAAAGATATTAGACCTTATGGTACATCTTGTAGGACACTTTCTCATATTAGTAATATGAATTATTTGTGCTGTGGATCCAAGAATATCTTACAGGAAGAAGTACAGAGAACTGTTTTGCAGAAGTTGACGTTCTGGTCTTGATTCGAAGGTCTTGATGATTTTGACACACCGATTATAAGGGCAGTGGCGAGAAATTGGGCTTGTCTTTGGGACAGCAACTGCATTATTACTATTTATTTCTAAGGTATTGTAAACGACACATTTTCACGAAAATAGACGTATCATTGTATTTCAATACCTACATGCATTCGCAGCTTTCACTTTGTGAATGCTTCAGTAAATATTGTATGGCATAAGACATTCGCTTTAAAAGATCACTTAGCTCGGCTGATTTCAATCTGTGCCTCAGTTCGTAACAGTCTTCTCCTTCTTATTCTTCAGCTAAGTTGTAATTCCTGCGTTCTCCGTTGGTAATTCCTATGTTCTCCACTGCCAGTATGGCACGTCGCTTTCACTGCGGGACTTGCAAATCAACTCGCAAAGTTTCGTTAATCGTATTGACAATTCGTGATAGCAGGCAAATGACAGCTACACATCTGGCATTAATTAATTGGTACTGGAATCATCCCATTACAGAGGCCACCAGCCCATTTCAGCAGGAGGTGACCAGATTTGTAAACGTAAACCCTCACATCACAGTTGTTCTCAAATGAATGTCCAGTAGGGAGGTCAGTGCGCTTCATCTAGCATGTGAATCGACACTTCCTTCATATCAGTGAAGCACATACGGAAAGGAATAGAGCTTTTTTGATGTAAAAATCCGTAATTTTTCATGTAAAGAATACTTGACGGAATCATACCGCCATTACGTAAGCACTGTGTCATAACGCAGGTACGTAAACAATCCGAAATTCCATTGGAAGCACTGCAGGTAATTTTTCAATAAAAAAACACACACACACCTATACACACACACACACACACACACACACACACACACACACACACACACACACACACACACACACATACAACATTACGTAATATGTAAGGGACACGATTCCATTAATTGGCCTTACGACTATTGCAATAGCTGTACAAGTTTTTTAAAAAAACTTGAGTCCTGGACAGGGGGAGGGGTCACTTAATGACGATGACGGCATTGAACGACAGGCAGTGGCAGCTGCCAAGCTTACACATTTTATAATAACGCGAAAGCCGTCGTCACACTGGAGGAGTTAGCTCTCTCTGATGTGGCGCTCTATGCCCACATTATATGGTTTTTGTTTTGTAGCTTATACACTACGAATGCATTCTGTTTCTAAGCTCCAGCACACTGAGAGCCTCTCGAAAACGCGTCGTTATATGTACGATTTGTGTAATTAATTATTTTCATATTAAAATTCGCGTGTTATAGGAGTACGCCATTTTCAGGCAACGGCACACTGAAGATTCAACAAAAACGTGGCGCTTTTGGTAGAACTGGTGATTAACTCCGTCAGAAGACTGTACATAAAATACAAATTCACTTTCTGCAAAACATCAAAAGTTTTCTTCTTTCCACCTTCGCGTTCTCCAAAACTTTGTGAAACTTTCTTACTAAACAAACAGGGAAAAAATTGTGTAGTTTTGATGTTACGCAAATATAAGTGCTCTCTCTCTCAGGTGTGACTTGGGTCAATTTTTTAAAATTTTATAAGTTCATTTTCTTACTGACTGAACAGTATCTTTCCTTTTTGTCTTATTACAAGTTCATGGATATTGAAGACTTATTTATGTATACTACAGACAGACTAACATGACTAGAAAAAGGATCTTATAGGAAATGTGCGTTTTAATAGAACTAACGTGAAAATTTTACATGCGTCTATTTTCGTAGGGAAACTGTGGTTTAAGAGGCAAATATAACCGACAACGGCAGCCGGTGAGCTCTAAGAGCGCAAAATTTCGTTAACCAGCTCGTCCTGTATTTCGGTGGAACTTATAAAAATTGTACAAGATTGTGCTTAAACTGACGCACTATATTTTTGGCGCAACGCAGTCTGACTTTCAGTAATCCATACAAAAGAATGGCCCTGACTAACACTAACCTATGCGTTTCACAAATCACTTGCCTCACAAAAATCTTCGTTACTCGAACTACTACAATACAGCGAGCGCTGCTACTGCCAGCTAAATAAAAGATTCAAACTACTGAAGGCACTAACTACTGATAGGCACAGTTAGCAAAGAAAGATTTTGGTAGAGAACAAACAATGTATTTACCTTAATATTGTTCAAAAGCCATGATATATATAGCAGTTCATGACATCCATTCTTACAAATGTACTGTTTCTGATGGACACACGTCCAGATCATCCGCTCTCAAAACTCCGCCATTTCTCTACCCACATCCACCACCGCTGGCGGCTCACCTCCAACTGTGCAACGCTATGCGCTGTTAACATCCAGCTGCCCAACACTACAATAGCCAACAACAATGCAAACCAGCCACAGACGGCACACAGCGCAGCCAGTGATTTTCATACAGAGCGCAACGTGGCGTTACCAATAAAAAAAACCTACACAGCCTACTTACAAAGTGCCCGTTCGCGACAACGTTAGTTGCCTTAGCCAGAGTGGCGCAGACGGGGTACAGTGTGCAGCGCTGGGCTGCCTAGCGTTATCGTCCAAAGATCGTCCAAAGGGCCACAAGCAGACTGTCTTGGGGAATTTATGTGCCAGGTGGTGGTGGTGGTTAGTGTTTAACGTCCCGTCGACAACGAGGTCATTAGAGACGGAGCGCAAGCTCGGGTTAGGGAAGGATTGGGAAGGAAATCGGCCGTGCCCTTTCAAAGGGACCATCCCGGCATTTGCCTGAAACGATTTAGGGAAATCACGGAAAACATAAATCAGGATGGCCGGAGATGGGATTGAACCGTCGTCCTCCCGAATGCGAGTCCAGTGTGCTAACCACTGCGCCACCTCGCTCGGTATATGTGCCAGGTGGAAAGGAGGTAGGGATGATAAGCGATTAACATGCCATCGTTTCTTTAATTACACTACTGGCCACTAAAATTGCTGCACCACAAAGATGACGTGATACAGACGCGAAATTTAACCGATAAGAAGAAGATGCTGTGATATGCAAATGAATAGCTTTTCAGGGCACTCACACAAGGTTGGCGCCAGTGGCGACACCTACTACGTGCTGACATGAGGAGAGTTTCCAACAGATTTCTCAAACATATACAAACAGCAATTGACCGGCGTTGCCTGGTGAAACGTTGTTGTGATGCCTCGTGTAAGGAGGAGAAACGCGTATCATCTCGTTTCCGACTTTGATAAAGTCAGATTGTAGCCTATCGCGATTGCGGTTTATCGTATCGCGACATTGCTGCTCGCGTTGGTCAAGATCCAATGACTGTTAGCAGAATATGGAATCGGTGGGTTCAGGAGGGTAATACGAAATTCCGTGATGGATCCCAACGGCCTCGTATGACTAGCAGACGAGATGACAGACATCTTATCCGTATAGCTTTAACAGATTGTGCAGCCACGCCTCGATCTCTGAGTCAACAGATGCGGACGTTTGCAAGACAACAACCATCTGCACGAACAGTATGACGACGTTTGCAGCAGCATAGACTATCAGCTCGGAGACCATGGCTGCGGTTACCCTTGACGCTGCATCACAGACAGGAGCGCCTGTGATGGTGTACTCAACGACGAACCTGAATGCACGAATGTCAAAACTTCATTTTTTCGGATGAATCCAGGTTCTGTTTACAGCATCATGATGGTTGCATCCGTGTTTCGCGACGTCGCGGTGAACGCACATTGGAAGTGTGTATTCGTCATCGCCATACTGGCGTATCACCCGGCGTGATGGTATGGGGTGCCACTGGTTATACGTCTCGGTCATCTCTTGTTCGCATTGACGACATTTTGAACAGTGGACGTTACATTTCAGATGTGTTACGACCCGTGGCTCTACCTTTCATTCGATCGCTCCGAAACCCTACATTTCAGCAGGATAACGCACGACGTCATGTTGCAGGTCCTGTACGGGCCTTTCTGGATACAGAAAATGTTAGACTGCTGCCCTGGCCAGATCTCTCCAGGTCTCTCACTGAAAACGTCTGGTCAATGGTGGGCGAGCAACTGGGTCGTCACAATACGCCAGTCACTACTCTTGATGGACTGTGGTATCGTGTTGAAGCTGCATGGGCAGCTGCACCCGTACACGCCATCCAAGTTCTGTTTGACTCTATGCCCAGGCATGTCGAGGCCGTTATTACGGCCAGAGGTGGTTGCTCTGGGTACTGATTTCTCAGGATCTATTCACTCAAATTGCGTGAAAATGTAATCACATGTCAGTTGTAGTATAATATATTTGTCCAATGAATATCCGTTTATCATGTGCATTTCTTCTTGGTGTAGCAATTTTAATGGCCACTAGTGTACTTAGTACCATACATGTACCACAGTTTCTATACCCAATTCCTATCGATACGACGTGCAACGTGTAATTAGATATACAGGACATCTCTCCCAAGAGTCATGGGGCGCATTTTCCCTGGTGTTTCGACAGTTATTTGCAATTCGGTTTTAGCAAAGTGTAGTAGGGTTCAGCACAAACAAATATCGCTCATCACTTGTTTCATGCGATGCTGTGTTGACGGAAAGCGTTGGTTTGTTTCCTATTACAAACAATGCTTTTTTTAAAGTGCACTTTACATGTACATTCGATAGAAGGGTCCCACATTAGTTTAGTGCGACATTTGTTTTATCGATATTTATTAACAGAGACAGTAAAACACGCAAAATAGCCAGTACTTCAGCAGCGACTGGGCAGGCCTGCTGCATTACGGTATCGGTCAGCGTGGGCTGGTTTGGTACTCCCGTTGCAGGAGTACTGGTTATTTTTCTTTGTGTTTTACTGATCATTTCTGTACCAAATGGTTCAAATGGCTCTGAGTACTATGGGACTTAACATCTATGGTCATCAGTCCCCTAGAACTTACAACTACTTAAACCTAACTAACCTAAGGACAACACACAACACCCAGTCATCATGAAGCAGAGAAAATCCCTGAGCCCCCCGGGAATCGAACACGGGAACCCGGGCATTTCTATACCACCACATTTCAAATGTGCCCAGTACACCGTTTGCATTCCCATACTTTCAGGAAGCTTTTCCGTCTGGAGCGTAGTTTTCTCTGAGTTCTCCGATCTGTTTGTGGTACTATTAGTTGCACAGTATTTCGATGAATCAGAGAATGTTTTGCAATGATGTCAACTGACAGTTAGTAGCTCTCGCTTAAACTGGGTGAAAAAGGTTATCTTTGTTTAGTTGTTGCAGCAGCAGACGTGAGTTGAATCTATTGTTTATCCTTTTAAAACTGAAGTTCATTGTTGCAAATTTCAACTTATGTGCGTAGATAGAAGGCTTATACATTTATAGATTTTTCAAGAAAGTAAAATGAAACCAATTTTACTCATACATTTATTCTATTTCAGTAAGTAGCGCAATAACTGCCTATACAGACACGAAATCAACGTACATCTCTTGTGGCGTCTTCACACTCAAATAGTCAGCGATCACCTACGCCTCTTTAGCTGGGTAGTCAGTGCGTATGAGTGGCATGCACAAGGCCCGAACACAATTCCTGGCTACCTCGGAGATTTTCTCCGGTCGGGGACTGCGTGTTGTGGCGTCTTAATCATCATTTCATCATCATCGACACGCAAGTCGCGCATTGTGGTGTCAGCTCGAAAGACTTGCAACTCCGAGGCCGAACATCACCAGGTGGGGACTCCCAGCCACCAATGTCGTACTATCATTTCATTTCGTTCAGTGAGTTGCACACGGCTAGGTAACCGTAATCTACCGTGTCTCAGTCAGGTTCAATGGACTGGATCTAAAACAGCCCGCTCTACTCCTTGGAGTGGAAGAAAACAAAACTGGCAACCAAATTTCAATATTCGCTCATTTTCAGCCCATAACACAGTCAAATTCATCCTTATATTTCAGTAACAAATTACTTCCGTAATTGGCATTGCATCCAGTGGGAATAATATTGTATACTCGTAACCCCCTTGAAGCACGGTGAACGTAATTGTTGTAACAGAACAAAGACAACGTGGTGAAATCAGTGATTCAGTCAAGCACAGTTTACAAATATTCTGCGGTTACAAAACGATTGCTTCACGCCACATAATCGAAAGCAGGGTGATACATTGAGGTAACAAAACTAATAAATGCTGCGAAGTTTATACCTGTACGTGAAAGCTGCTTGGTTTCTTCTATTTTAACAGATGATTGATTTTCGTGTATAAATTTGGTGTAAATATTGGTGTATTTGGAAATTGTAATGAGGCACTGAACTACTACTGGCTTTTAGAGCAACAAACATATATTAAAACGAAGTACCATTGCTGTTCAGAAAAATATTGATTAAGCTGCAGTACAAGTCAGAATACATTGCCTGACAAAAACCTGTGAAGCAACCAAATGTCCCGGCCGGGTGTCAGAGTAACTTTAGACACTTACACACCATCGACGGCTATGTAAGTGATAAGTTATTCTATTTCACAGGTATAACGTCTTTCAGATGGCACTGATGTTCGTTTCTTGTGTGTCACCTACATTCCCAGCACGTGAAGTTTCATTTCTTTTCCTACTTCCCTAATGCGTGCGTCACTTTTTTTATGCTACGAACTCCTGTGTCACGTAATTATCAGAGTTTCGTCAGAGTGTTAATGGACCTTAAATGTTGTGGAAGACGAACGTTCTGTTATAGAAACGTACACTAACTTCAAAAACAGCAGTTTTCTGTCCCAAATGTCACAGGTGTTGTACGCGCAAAAGCTATCGTCATCGGCGCAGGCACTATTCTGTTGTCATTCGAACTCCTCGGGTACGTTACGATGTCCGACCACGATAATAATTAGCAAAGAAATATGAAAACAGAGTCCACCATGACAACAACGTTAAATCAATGTGACAGCGGTCCTTTCAATTTCATGCTAACACGCTGCCGTCCACCGAGGGCTTAACGCACCACAACGGCTGGCTCAACCGGATTATTGGGAGGCGTGCGTATTGCAGGAATAATGCGATAACTAATGGAAGAGGGAAATCTGTTAAACGGATCAACAAATTTAATCGTAATGGGGGCAAATTAATAACTCGGTACAAAATCTACTAACTGCAGCAGGTGCCAACTCTGGCTGCCATCGAAGTAAATCGAACAGTTGCAGAGTTTCCACACAGTAAAATATACATCAACTTCAAAAATAAAATGGAGGCGAGTGGCTGTTTTGTTAGTCTTGAGGATCCCAGACACTTCAGGTGTAACTGTAAAGGTTTGCCTTTGTAGATGTACCTGCAGTGGCAGACTTGCAGATATGTGCCACAAATACACACACACCTGAGATGTCTTCCACTTCACGTGATCAGGAAAAATCCTTCGCTGTAATAGGCTTGTTACTTTTTTATTAGCAAATTTGTGTAAACCAGTTCTCGCTTCCCTCGATCGTGGCACTTCTTACTTTTTACTATCTATAAGTGAGATTCCCAGTGTATTATCATTCCGCCCGGATGAAAGAAGTAGATGTCGCCCTTAATGGAAGTGCAAGGAAAAAATTCATGGATGTCTGAAACCAACAACTATTGATAAATTGTCTAGCATAAAAGGCATTGCTCCTCCTGACGTACCCCTGAAAATTGCCCAACATCCCGAACGGAGAGAGTCGAAGAAAATGAGTAACACTGACTGCATGGACAGATTTCACCAAAATCTAGTTTGAAGTCTAAGGTAGAGCTGTTTGCGATTAATTTTCCCACTAAATACGTCAGTCAAGCAAGTCGTAGAAAAACTGATGGGAGCCAAAATAGTTAAGCCAGCTGTAAGCAGGGGTGAAGCCAGCAGAATTCTTACAAACCGAACGGAGACTGCCGACCAGGCTGCAAATTGACTTTGGCAAATTTAAGGCCAAGCTAATGAAATAGGAATACTAACAAGGGACAACTCTGTTTGAATGTGGAGAGATACAGACAACGAAACATCTGGGTCTGCATTTATGGCGTCGCTATTCTTGCAACAAAGAGTAGTTGTCGAAGGTGCAAGAAAATACTATAGCAGTTGTTCGTTTCTGGGCCAATATTAACACTGTTTGGGTTCAATCTTGTATGGGTGTGTATGTATAAATTCTTTCTATTTTCTAGCTCCTGCCTCAGTAAATAAATAAATTTCCACATTTAGTTGGATCAGTGGTTTGGATAGAATTTCTTTTCCTGTATGTAGCAAGGTGAAGGGTTTGCCGTTTGTTTCGCTACACATTAGTTATTGAGTGTCATTTGCTATCATAATACGGTACTGAATTCAGTAGTAAGTAGCTATATCGTTGTTTATAATGTACGATTTCAGTGCCGTATTACGCTAAAGCGTGATTCAAAATGAGTAATTTCTAGCGAAATGAACTGTAGGGCAGACAGCTGCCTACATCCAGTAAAAGAAATTCTCATGCAGTTTATTAACCCAGCTGACGGCGAGGGTGTAAGCCATCGAAACTAGCAGTCGGAGGAAGAAGAAGTGAGTGATACAGATAAGGGTTTCAATTTGTCTTTCAACGTTCAATGAAACCCTCACTGGTGATATTCCTTTTAAATTTGCCATTTTGGCATAGTATCTCAAAAACATAGGTCACTAGTCACTCCAATGGAGAGTCTGCCAATATTTTGAAATTCGCGCTTGCCGCCGTGGACACTTAGGACAGCCGGCCGCGGTGGTCTCGCGGTTCTAGGCGCGCAGTCCGGAACGATGCGACTGCTACGGTCGCAGGTTCGAATCCTGCCTCGGGCATGGATGTGTGTGATGTCCTTAGGTTAGTTAGGTTTAAGTAGTTCTAAGTTCTAGGGGACTGATGACCACATCAGTTGAGTCCCATAGTGCTCAGAGCCATTTGACACTTAGGACAGCTGACAACTGTGGACCTGAAGCCCACACAGACGACTTACACACAGCTCACGTACAAAGGATCGGATTTCTTGTCTCTTCCAGTCGACTACACAGTCATCTTAACCCGTTTAGTTTTGTTGGTTCGCGTGCACAGGCCACCGATAAAAGGCACAACAAAGGAGGGGTGGTTAGCTTGCAGATAATCATAGTTCATTCGCGTAAACTGTACACCGTATGAATTAAAATTAAATTTGGAGCATTATTCTGAAGTAAGCGTAATATAATTTGGAGTTAGAGTAGCAAGTAACTTCAGTTAGAGTATCTAGGAAAACATAGTGTTCGAAGTTAATCACACATAAAAAAAATTGGAACAAATGGCGTTTTGTTGTCACAAGAGGATAATCTAGGAAAACATAGTGTTGTAAGTTACTCACACCTAAAAAAATGGAAGAAATGGCGTTTTGTTATCACAAGAGGATAAAACACTCAGTGGAGCAAAAATTCTAAATATCTCGTGAACAAATTGGATAGTATCATTTCTTCATAGTATATAATTCAGAATCTTATACCAAAAGTAGGTGCTGACGTCTGCACCATTCTACTGTTAGTGCAAGGCTAAAGCTCGTGTATTTTCCTTTTTTCACCCTGTTTCATCCCGCGGTCTACTGTTTTATTATTTTCGTTGAGACATAGCTCTCGAACTACGAGTCCTAAAATAAAAAGGAAAGCCGAATTCTGATGAATGATGGGTTCCTTACAATTAAACGGACATATGACAATGTTGCCGATTAAACAGAACTAAACTATTTTTTTCATTTTTTACATGTGAACAAGAATCGTAGTTTTACGTGACAAGATAAATGCTTTGCTGTGAAACTTTTCTTGTACATGGCATGGGACATTAAATCGGTGTCACTTGATTGTACACAAAGGTTTTAAGCGAAAATTTATTCCGACTACAGCACCAACAGTTTATATCGTTTTGTGTTGTCGGGGCGCATTCCGCTGCTCTCTTGAGTACTTGCTACTGCCCCCAACCCGTAACTACTATAAGAATTAAAGACTTTCACAATTATAATTTGGCTTGTCTTAAGTGAAGTATAATTCGTTAGTTGTATGACTGATTTGCCAGTAAATAAATTTAGGAAATGAAACTGATGCGTTTGTGCTTCAGTGGAGCGTTTTATTCGTTACTGCAACTTACTTTACGATTACGGTCATGGACTTGAATATAAATTACATATGTTTTAAAAGCTGCAGAAAATGCAGAGGTACCTAAATGTGCTGGAAGCGTCTTTCCTATAATCGACGTCTGTTCACATGGAACAAAAGGCGTCATTACTCAGTAACACGGAGCGCTCTTCACATTTCGCCTGATAAGTACGATTTCAGTCTTTCCTTTCTGTGCCATTAATAATGGGACACTTTACTTCTCTCGGCGCTGGATGCAGTAACACCCGAGTTTATTATCACGAAATGTAACGTAGACAGTGGAGGGTAAGCAATGCGTTCACATGTTTGCCATTCCGCTTGGCGTCATTATTCACATCTTCTCAGAGTGTAAGCCATAAAACATCGTTAATTCCTCTGCTCGTGATCTGTTTCCCTCCCAACTGTCTCGTTCGGCCTGTAGCCAGCTGACCTACAGCGAGCAAATGATATGTAGCAGGTGTCCGGCTCACTGAGGTCAGAAAAGTTATTCCACGTAATTTACGTAATTCGGGTAGTATTCGCAGAGTAGTACGAACAATGTCATATTTTACTTCTTCCTGAAAGCTCTGGACATGATATTTCCCATTTGAGATCCACAGCAGCAAGAGGAGAAAGATTACAACTTCCAATGTAGGAATAAAATTAACTCGAAATAACTCCCGAAAAAGAAAAAGGTGCTACTTTCTCTGTAACATGAAAGCAGACATGCTAATGAAGTCTAACAACAATGAGTTATTTTAAGAGTCTAAACCGATACTTCAAAGGGAATTCAAACCTATCTGGGTAAGGCATGGAAATAATGTAGGACCGACAAACATGAGTAATAAAAACGCAAGCAAGTAATTTAGAAAATGAGAACTGTTAACGATCTCATTAGGCCGATATGTAAGTAAGACCAAAATTATTAGAGTGACCACTGAAGATGATTTAAATAAAGCAAAACGGATCTGGTCCAGAAAGGACATTTCACTGTCGTAAAACACTGAATATCACTTACAAAACTGCGACTCTGGAATACAGGTCACTAAACAGAAAGACAACATATGCTAGTAACACAGTTTAATGCGTGGCAACTTTTTTCTGTGCTTTAGACAAATATGTGGTGGCTGAAGTGATATTACCTTGATAGATGTCATTGAAATACGGTATGCTATTTCCGCCATTTACGACTGTAAAATAATGAAGGAAATGACTGACTCATTTATGCTGCGCGTGCAAAAACCACTGGTCCAGATAATATTTCGTTCACCTTGAGATAGACAACCCAACGTACATCATCCACGTTCGGGGCAGATCTTGTAAGCTCTATTGTCTATCTTAAGTTGCACGAAATATTATCTGCGTAAGTTTTCTCTTGACTACCCTGTAGTTTATTTATTGGCATTTGGTACCATGATCATGTATAAAATGTGTACACCTTTATAGAATATGTGCACTGAGAATACTAAATGTACGAACGAAAAGATATTTCCGATTCCTTCTCTAGTTGTTAGTTTCTCAACTGTGTAATTTTCTGGTACTGAATCAAAATCTGACCTCAGTCTTTTCTATCAAGTACAGTTGTGTCACAATACGAGTTTTTTATAAACGAGAAAATTTTAAAACGCATATAATGTGATGGAAAAGTAATTTAGTTTCTCAATATTAAGTATATGTTATTGATGTATAAACGTGTAAATAAGCGTTTCTGATATAGGAATAATGTGACCATTGGCTTACATTTCATTTCTCTCCTCTACTTTAAGTATCTAATACAGCATTTTTCCTGACGAATTTCCCATTGCAGTTCTAGATGATGTGGCCAATAATAGTCTCCTAGTATATTCGTATTCCAGCAGGTCAGTACTGTCTCTCCAGCTCTCGATGTCGTCGTGAAAGTGCTCACATTATTTCTCACTGATATCACAATTCATATTTCAAAACGTGAATCATCGATCGTACAGCCCAACTTTGTAAACTTTTGCAGCATTTTGGCTAAGTCAGATGTATAATATGGGTCTGTTTTGCTTGAGGAAAGCCTAGTAACATTATTTTTGTATGATACATAGTTATTTCCCTAACTCAGTCAGTTTTTATTGTGTTGAAACAGATTATCTTTAATATGTTAGTTCGAAAGAACACCCCGTCATTTTCGCATCTGATGCACGTTAAAACTGCTCACAAGCAGACGAAACTTTCCTCATCTTTGGGTAAGACTTTCATAAATTGTTTAGCACAGCTTAATGTTTAGAGTTGGCAATGCAATCTCTTCTGATCTGTCTCTATTTTTATTTCATTTTTTGGTCGTTTTATTTGGAATCGAAGTACGCTACGTGATCAAACGTATCGGGACACCTGGCTGAAAACGACTTACAAGTTCGTGTCGCCCTCCATCAGTAACGCTGGACTTCAATATAGTGTTGGCCCGCCCTTAGCCTTGATGACATCTTCCACTCTTGCAGGCATACGTTCAATCAAGTGCTGAAAGGTTTCTTGAGAAATGGCAGCCCATTATCCACGGAGTGCTGCACTAAGAAGATGTATCGATATCGGTCGGTGAGGCTTGACACGAAGTAGACGTTTAAAAACATCCCAAAGGTGTTCTATAGGATTTAGGTCAGGACCATAAAGCCACCGCCTCGGAATTTTACTGTTGGCACTACACACGGTGGGAGATGACGTTCACCGGGCATTTGCCATACCCACACCCAGACATCGGCTCGCCGCATTGTGTACCATGATTCGTCACTTCACAAAACTTTTTTTCCACTGTTCAATCGTTTAATGTTTACGCTTCTTACACCATGCGCGGCGTCTTTCTACATTTACCGGCGTGATGCGTGGCTTATGAGCAGCCGCTCGAACATGAAATCCAAGTTTTCTCACCTCCCGCCTAATTGTCACAGTACCTGCAGTGTGCCCTGATCCAGTTCGGAATTCCTGTGTAATGCTCTGGATAGATGTCTCCCTATTACACATTGCGACCCTCTTCTACTGTCGGCGGTCTCTCTCAGTCAGCAGTCGAGGTCGGCCTCTACTCTTTCGTGCTGTTCGTGTCCCTTCACGTTTCCACTTCATTGTAACATCGGGAACAGTGGACCTAGGGGTGTTTGGGAGCGTGTAGATCTGGCGTACAGACTTAAGACATCAATTACACCCTGTCACCTGGCCATCTTCGAAGTCCATCAGTTCCGCGGAGCGCCCCATTCTGCTCTCTCACGATGTCTAATGACTACTGAGATCATTGATATGGAGTACCTAGCAGTAGGTGGCAGCACAATGCACCTAACATGAAAAACGTATGTTTTTGGGGGTGTCCGGATACTTCAGACCACATAGTGTATACTTCTCTCCCAATTTTCCTTAGAATTTCGAACATCTTTGCACCATTTAACCTTGTCGAAAGCTTTTTGCAGGTCGACAAATGCTATCCACGTGGCTTGATTTTTCCGAAGTCTCACTTCCATTATCAACCGCAACGTGAGAACTGCCTCTCTGGCGGTTTCACCTTTCCTAAAATGAAACTGATTGTCATCTAACACGTGTATCTTTATGTGTATGTGGACGAACTAATAAGCCACCTAGAACTGCAACGAGGTAAGGTCAATCTGTTTCACGGCCGAACTCTAGCCAAGGGCACAGGGCGCGCCTTGGCCAAAACGAGTAGTTGATCGTTTCTCTAAATACGTTTGCGATCTCAAAAAAATGAGGTGCAGCCAATGAGACAATAATATCTCAACACAGAAGTTGATATCTCACAGCAAAGAAACATTTTCACAATGACACTCTGACTTAACAGCTTTTAATTACTTCATGTGATTTCAACAAACTTTATCTCAGATGATAGCATTGCACTATAGGTGTCATTCCTGAAAGCTACTATCTGTATTGTAAATTATCTGAGTGTAACAGAATGTTTATAACATTTCCTTATTTAAGTGTTGTTGTGATACATTAGTGTAATCCGGGAAGTTGTCAACTGAGTCAGATCACGTCTGTAGAGCTTGAGAACGATGTATGCTCGGTGGGCATGTTCTTCAGCCTATGAGCGTTTGTCGGTGATGGAACAGTGCTGGAGTGGAGACTGGAACTTTCTGAGGGAAGAGCTCTAGGGAGGGATGGTAAAAAGTTTTGAGTGAGTTCTGGAAAGAGGCATACTTGCCATTGGTAATGGGTGGTATTCAATTGTAGAGGTGATTGATTCTGGGCGGTGAACGGCAACGACCATAGGTTAACTTCTTAAGGGACTTTATGTTTCGAGACCTCTGAATGTTTCAGGATAGTATTACGGAACTGAGAACAGACAGTGTATGAGTTACTATTATTTGCATAAAGTGTGTTAATTTCTGAATCATAATGTTTAAATATGAACTGTTTTGAGCTGGTGAACATGTCGTGTTTTGCGATGGCAAAATGAACTTGGTTTTGTGTATCATTGAGTATTTAGTTTGGGACTTTTGCTACCATTCTCGTAAAGCCCTCGAAGTAACTTTACTGCATTTCATAAGGGTATTTTCTGTCTGTATTTTAACTGAATAACGTAGGACCACTTCACGTTTATTTGAAATGTCATCTCTTGAATAAACGTTATTCAACATAATTCTCTGTCGTCTACATCAATTACAAACGTTGGAACAGAACTCTTTATAAATTATTCATTTATTTTTTATTTTTTATTTCTCTGTATTTTTTACCTCCGCTATTCTAGCCGACAGATAGGCAGCTGCAAGTTGTTATTTGCAGCGAATTAAGTGTGGCACATCAAAGCAGACGTGCGTGGCTCTACTCCACTACTAGTTTTCTCCTATGGGATGCTGTTTGGAAGCGCAACAGTAACCGTTGGGTACCGTAGTACACTTAGTCACTTTACTTTCCTATTATTCTGTGTATTATTCTTGTCAGCAACAACGGCGCATGAGCTATTGAGCTGATGTATGCTAATTCTCTCACTTGACAGAATATTACGTAGTGCATAGTGAGAGAGGGGCAGGGTGACTGGGATACAGGTACAACAGGACGACTGGTCTGCGATATTTCTCCGTGTGAGGGAAAAACTTCAAACGAACTACATTCTACCCTCAAGAGTATGGTCCATTTCATAATAGAACGTCACACTTATCCCGTCTTCAAATATAGCAGGGCAATGACATAACCGTAACTGTAACTATGAAGAAATTGGAACATCAGACTATATCTTTTTCGAATTGTATTCACATCAGAAGTATTATTGAAAGATGAGCACGGAACAACATACATCATTCGGAACAATTTTAAACTGTATGTGTGGCTATTTCGACTCCTGTGCTTGAGGAACCTCTTTGCCTAGCGTAGCTTAGGACGGCTTTCTCGGCATCGCAAGTGGTGGTACCTGGGCAATTCCACAAGGGAATTCAGCATGCATACAGCTCAAATGCAGAGGCTGGGGTTTGGCTGTTTGACTCAACTTCGTGTGGTATCGCAGCTCTTACCTCGTAGCCACGGTGGTTGTTCGTCGCGTCTGCACAGTTGTTGTTCACTTAGCGGAATGAGCCTTCGCCTATTGGGCAGTTGTAACTTTACCCTATCTGCTCACTTCTCGGCTATCATACACGTCGATCATAACTTTTTTTTTTTTTTTTGAGTCATCACTCTTCTGACTGGTTTGATGCGGCCCGCCATGAATTCCTCTCCTGTACTAACCTCTTCATCTCAGAGTAGCACTAGCAACCTACATCCTCAGTTATTTGCTGCATATATTCCTATCTCTGTCTTCCTCTAGTACGATGGAAGTCGTTCCATGATGTCTTAACAGGTGTCCTATCATCCTATCCCTTCTCCTGGTCAGTGTTTCCCACACATTCCTTTCCTTTCTAATTCGGCACAGAACCTCCTCATTCCTCACCTTATCAGTCCATCTAGTTTTCAACGTTCGTATGTTGCAACACATCCCAAACGCTTCGATTATCTTCTGTTCCGGTTTTCCCACAGTCCATGTTTCACTACCATACAATTCTGTGATGCAAACGTACATTCTCAGAAATGTCTTCCTCAAATTAAGTCCTGCGTTTGGCACTACTCGACGTCTCTTGACCAGGAGAGCTCTTTCTGCCAGTTCTAGTCTGCTTTTGATGTCCTCCTTGCTGCGTCTGTCATTAATTATTTCACTATTTAGGCATCAGAATCCCTTAACTTCATCTAGTTTGTGATCATCAACCCTTACGTTAAGTTTCTCTCTGTTAGGTTTTTCGCTGTTCTCATTTCTGCTACTTCTCATTACTTTCGTATTTATTCGATTTACTCTCAGTCCATATTCTGTACTCATTAAACTGTTCGTTCCATTCAGCAGGTCATCTAATTCTCCATCACTTACACTGAGGATAGCACTGTCATCATCGAATCATATCGTTGATATCCCTTCACCTTGAATTTTAATCCCACTCCTGAACCTCTCTTTTATTTCCATCATTCCTTCTTCGATGTACAGATGGAACAGTAGGGGCGAAACACTACATCCATGTCTTGAACCCTTCTCAATCCGAGCACTTCAATCTTAGTCGTCCAGTCTTGTTATTCCCTCTTGGCTCTTGCACATATATATCACCCGTCTCTCCCTATAGCTCACATCTATTTTTCTCAGAATTTCGAACATCTTGCACTATTTTACACTGTCGAATGCTATTTTCAGACCGACAAATACTACGAACTTGTCTTGATTATTCTTTAGCCTTTCTTCCATTACCAGCTGCAACGTCAAACTGATCGCCAAGTAACACCTCCTCAATTTTCTTTTCCACTTTTCGGTATATTATTCCTGTCACTAACTTGGATGCATGGTCTGTTAAGCTAATTGTGCGATTATTCTCGCGCTTGACAGCTCCTCCAGTCTTCGGAATTGTGTGGATGATATTTTTCCGAATGTCAGATGGTATGTAGACTCACACGCTCTACACACCAACGAGAATAGTCGTTTTGTTGCCACTTCCCCGAACGATTTTAGAAATTCTGATTGAATGTTAACCATCCCTTCTGCCTTATTTGATCTCAAGTTCTCCAAAGCTCTCTTAAATTCTGATTCTAATACTGGATCCGCTACCTCCTCTATCGACTTCTGTTTCTTCTCCTATCACATCACACAAATTCTTACCTTCACAGACGTGTTCAATGTACTCTTTCGATCTACTCTCTCTCTCTCTCTCTCTCTCTCTCTGCATTTAGCAGTGGAATTCCCATTGCACTCTTCATGTTACAGAAGTTGCTTTTTATTTCATTGAAGATCGCTTTGACTTTCGTATATGAGGAATCAATCTTCCGACAGTCTTTTCATTTTTCGATTTTTTCATAGTCTTCATGCAGCTATTTAGTCTTAGCTTCCCTACAGTTTCTATTTATTTCTGTATTCCTGAATTATCCTGAACATTTGTACTTCCTTCTTTGATCGATCAGCTGAAGTATCTCTTCCGTACCCATCGTTTCTTCGCAGTTACCTTCTTTATACCTACATTTTTATTTCCAACTTGTGCGATTGCTCTTTTTAAAGATGTCTATTCATCTTGAACTGTACTAGCCACTGAGCTATTTCTTCCTGCTATATCTATAGCACCAGATAACTTGAAGTGTATCTCGTCAGTCCTTGGTTCTTCCGTATCCCACTTCTGTCTAATTAATCTCTTAATCTACAATCTACTCTTCATCACTACTAAATTGTGATCTGTGCATCTGCCTGGGTACACCTTACAACCTAGTGTCTGATTTCGGAACTTCTGCCTGAGTATGATGCAACATAACTGAAATCTTCTCATATAACCCGGCCTTATCCAAGTATATCTCCTCCTCTTGTGATTCTTACACAGAGTATTCGCTATTACTAGCTGAAATTTATTACAGTTCTCAATTGGTCTTTCTCCTCTCTCAAACCTTGTCCTAAGCCCATATTCTCTTGTGATCTTTTTTTCTACTCCTTCCTCTAAAACTACATTCCAGTCTTCCATGACTATTAGATTTTCATCTCCCTCTACATACTGTATAACTCTTTAATATCCTCATATGCTTTCTCTGTCTCTTCATTTTCAGCTTGTGACGAGGCCATGTATACCTGAACCACTGTTTTCGGTGTTGGTTTGCTGTCGATTCTGGTAAGAAAAACCCTATTACTGAACTATTCACAGTAACACACTCTCTGCCCTACATACTTATTTATAACGAATCCTATTCCAGTTACAGCATCTTCTGCTGCTGTTTGATATTACGCTCTACTCATCTGAACATAAATACTTGTCTTCTTGCCATGTCTCTTCACTAGCCTCTGCTATACCTGGATTGAACCTTTTCATTTTACTTTGCAGATTTTCCAGCTTCCTTACCACGTTCAAGCTTTTAAAATTCCACATCCCTACTCGTACAACGTTATTCTTTCGTTGATTAGTGAATCTTTTTCTCATGGTAACGTCCCCCTTGGCAGTCTCCTCCCGGAGCTCCGAGTTAGGAACCATTCTGGAATCTTTTACCAATGGAAAATCATCATGATACTTTTTCAGTTATAAGACCACATGTCCTGTGGATACACGTCATGTGTCTTTAATGCAGCGGTTTCCATTGCCATCCGCATTGTCATGCCATTGATCATTCATTGGTGATTTTCCCTCGTTTGGGGGCTTCAACCTCTGTCCGCCCCTCCTCCCTCTTTGATAAGGCAGTTGGCATAACGAGGGTGACTTCTTATACCGGAGTCTTCGGCTGCCAAAGCTAATTATTAATCAAAATTTAGGAGGTGGCGGATTTCACCGATTGTTTGATTACTAATCAAACACGCTACCCCTATTCCACGGGTGTAATATCCGTTCATCACTTGTTGTTTTATTATGGGCATGAGCTTCTCATACTGTCTGTGATTGATTGCAACCCTGTTTGCTTTGTGTTTCATGTGTCCAGAGCAACATATTTTTGTTTATTTTGATGGTTGGGTATGGAGTGTAAGACAGTATCAGCGTCTTAGGTTCTCTGTATGTGTGGAAGGAATGTTCAACATTTTCCTATGCTACTGTTAGGTGAAGAAAATTTATATTTTCCCTTTGCTTAGCATGAATTAATCTAATATACATTTTATCTTTCTATGTAGTTTTTCATTACTGGAAACAATTTGTCTGTTTCGTCTGGAAGACACATTATGTCTTCTGCATACATGTCACAAAATACAATATTTTATTTTCTCCGTATAGCTACATTTTTTCCAATGCTTCGTTTTCTAATTGATTTACAAGGCTATTGACTAATGTTTCTGATACTAAGAGCTCGTCAGCGCTTCATATAAACCACAACTGTACATATTTCGTGGGTGTCATGTATACATCAAATTAAGCGTAAAATTTTAAATAAAGTTTTGTCCAAAATTAATTTATTTCAGAGTTATGTGGTGAAGAAAGGATGACAAGTGCAGCACAAACTACACAAAATTAATTCTTCTCAGAAAGCAGAGACGCCAAGGGAAGCAAAATTCAACACAACTGTGTACTGTACCTTTACCCCAGCACATGTTCAAAATGATGTCCATGTAGACGAAGGTATTAACGTGTTCCCCGTCTTACCACTTTCGGAAACTTCAGTCCTTTCATCTCATTCTGCACAGTTGCTCAGCCATTTTCAGTTCACTGCTGTCGTTTTACTACATTTTCAGCCCAGCGGGTTAAGATCTGGAGATCTGGCAACCAAGCAACTGGTACCGCATGCTATTCACTTACAGTATCGTTAAGATACACTCTTCTCTCACGACTGAAATATTCAGGTGCACGTCGTGCATAAACCATAAACTGGTTCATGGGACGTCATGAATGATACCTTCCAATTCATGTTCCAGACACTGTCGATACGCTCTGTCAATAAGGCGCTGTGGAATAACATGTGGCCCGAGTAACTATACCACACCAAATGTTCACTGCAAAACAACGTCGTTAATCTCGCACTATACATACGCGAGGATTCTCATACACCCACATTTCCATGTTATGAGTGTTCATGATATTATCACGAGTAAAGAGGTTCTCATACGCAAACAGCACCCGATGACCGACCAGTGGTTTAGCAGCATAACGCTCGAGTAACCACTGACAGATATTTTGACGTTTGGGTAATCTACATGTGTCAGCTTGTGTGTCCTCTGCAGGTGAAATGGGTGTTAGTGCTTTCTCCGAAGCAGGCACCATACAGTTTATTGTGGAACACCTACAGTGGCATTTATTATGGCGAGTATTTTCCGTCGCACCTTCATCTACGATTTCCAGGATGTTCTCAACACGTACTCCAGGAGTGCACTACGAATGCTACATTCCCTTAAACGCCAGTCCACGGCTGTGGAAGTTTGCCGGTTTGGTACTCTTCTGTTTGGAAACATTTCGATATACTGCCGCCTTGGTGCTCGTGCATTACCTTCTGCTGCTTCGTAAGGGAGGTGTATAGCCACGAATTCACCGTTTGAGAATTCCATCTTACAGTATGTAACCACTGCAGTCTATGAATTACAGACAGAATGAATGTAAGTAGTCGGTCTGGTACAACAGTACCGTAGAGTACAACGGACCAAACTAAAGTCAAGTAAACAAACGCATTCCCGCGCAAGAATCAACCGAGAAATGTAGAGGGAAGCACAATGCAACATTAGTCGACATGCAGGCAAACACGACACACCGAAAGCCCGTACTGAAACATATATAGTGCCTAACACAAATTAAAATATGCATCCGATCTTGGAAATATGCGATTTAAGACAAAATTTCATTTAACATTTTACTCTTATTTTGTTGCATAAATAACACCCACGATGTGTGTACTGTTAGTTTTGAATCACCCTGTATGTGGTGTAACAGTCCGACTACATTCGCTGTATATTCACTACTTTATTTTCCACGAGGGAATTGACTCAGTAGTACTGAAACGGTCCTCCAGAAATTTTTTCTCGGTGATGGAATGAGGGCTGCAAGTAAGGAAAAATTCAAGTCATCAGATTTTTGGAAAATCTGAGGGGTAACCAGCCGCCATCCGCCTGTATCCAACAGGGAACGTAGGATATCGAGCCGAGGAGGCGACAAAACACTGAACCACACAGCACATTTGTCTTCAGATGCTGTGTTGACATATCCGAAGAAGACTTGTACAAACCAGTCACAGTCTTTTCTTTATTACTGAGTGACGTATTTCCTCGTTTTGCGCCATACAATGAGAAATTTGAAGTAAGCATTGATTACCATTCATTCAGAAAACTGTAGCAAGCAGGTATTACAGGGCAGTCAAGTCCCATAAGATTTCACATACATTTGAACTGTATATTCCTGTAATTAACGCGGACCATTCTTTGTGTTTTCAAACTGCGTTTTCTTTTCATAGGAAGCTTGACAGAAATTGGATTTGTATCCCATATTTTCCTGCCTCTATTATGACTTTATATATCGGAACAATTACAGTAATGGGTGATTTTTATGTTATGCCTGTGTTACAATCCGTTCACCAGACCCAGTTTAACAGAACCGATATTGTTAGGGAACTTTACCGCTCAGGAACTGATGGTTGGAGTTATCACAGTTAAAACATATTATTAGGTATACATACCAGCCACAATGTACTGGTAAGTACATAATTTTGCAGCATGTCTCCTTTCCTGGAACTGGGAGTACTGAGGGTTACTTTCCAATTTTTTTATGCCGTAATGAAATTAGTCGTAAATGATATACTTTCTTTGAAATCAACAGCTCTCTTAGGGGAATCAACAGCAGAAATAAGAATATTCTAGACCAGTGGTCGCCAAATGCATTAAGCTTCTTAATCATATTGCAAGTTACCAAAACAAAGAACTGAGCGAGATGACGCAGTGGTTAGCACACTGGACCCGCACTTGGGAGGACGACGGTTCAAACTCGCGTCCGGCCATCCTATTTTAGATTTCCCGTGATTTCCCTAAATAGCTTCAGGCAGATTCCGGGGTGGTACCTTTGAAAGGGCATAGCGGATTTTCTTCCCCACCCTCCCCTAATCCGATGGAACCGACGAACTCGCCGTTTTGTCGCCTCCCCCAAATTAACTAACCAACCAAAATAAAAACTAATACAGAAATAAAACTTTTAAAAAATATTATCTTTGTCTATTGCCTATAAAGTTGCATGTGTAGTAAACATGATATGAATCTTAGCTAAACCATATAAGAAAAAGATATTGAAATTAAATTGTACATAAAAAATAAATTGTAGTGTAGTTAATAATAAATTAGAAACGTAAGAACATATTTTTATCAGCCTTATTAACTTTAATGACAAGGATGGCACTCTTCTTTGACATCAGTAAATTTTTCAATTTTGGGAGAGTAGGTAGCGGCTGCGATTCCAAAACACTTGCCCAAGTGTCCATTACTCAGTGTTTCTCTGTACGTCTTGTTTCCTATAAACTTCCTTCTGGAAAAAGATGCCTCACATAATATGTACAGCTGAACATTGCGTTCAGTTTGAGACCAACCTGTAGGAAAATATTCTATTTTTCTTTAGGAACACGAGGCCAAGTACTTTCAGAGGTTCAAGAAATCGATTTTAGAAACAAATTATTAGTAGTAGTATCAAGAAGTTTGTGGTGCAATTTTGATATCAAATTGATATACAAATTAATTAAATTGATCAACTGATCACCCCCAACCCCACCCACCCCCTCCCCCGCCCCGACCACACCCCCAGATGGCCTCACGTGTTTTCTCAGTTGCACGTATGTCCCAGCCTCCTCACCCCCCCTCCCTCCACCCTCCATCGCTCACTGATCCAACCTACCCTATTGGCAGATATTTTCAATTTTGGCGGGAATCCCGAGTTTTCGTGGTAATTTGTTTGCCCCAGGGCTGTGCTGATGTGCCCACACCACCCCTGAACCAGGAAGTGGCAGGAAATTAAAAATTGGTAGTACCCTTCCTGGAACACTAATCCTGGTCCTCCTGGGCGGAAAGCCCAAGTGTACCCACCTAACGCAATTAAATCACCAGAGGCGTTTGGAACTGATGGCAAATTAAAAATGGTTGTGCCCTTCCTGGGACTCGAAACTTGACTCTACTGGATGGAAAGCCCAAGTGCACCACATAACACATGGAAACTGTCCAGATGTGGAAGAAGAAGTTTAGGTTACTGTATTTTATTTATTTTGATCGGGAAACTGCAGTGTGAAAATTTCATTCTGGAAATATCCCTCAGGCTGTGGCTAAGCCATGTATGTCTCTGCAATATCCTTTCTTCCATTGGTGCTAGTTGTGCAATGTTTGCAGAAGAGCTTCTGTAAAATTTGGAAAGTAGGAAACGAGATACTGGCAGAATTGAAGCTGTAAGAATGGGCCGTGAGTCGTGCTTGGGTAGCTCAGTTGGTAGAGCAATTGCCTGCGAAAGGCAAAGGTCCTGAGTTCGGGTCTCGGTCCGGCACACAGTTTTAATCTGCCAGGAAGTTTCATATCAGCGTACACTCCGCTGCAGAGTGAAAATTTCATTATGTCTCATAAGTTTTTCTTGCAAGCGGTACCACTGTGTCTGAGAAAGAGACACAGATGTTAAAGGACACAACCATATTACTGTCACAAGCAGTCTTGGTTCTACGGGCACAGACAAGTATCCATGTTACAAGCTATACCGGATTTAAAAATGGAGGTACGGCTTTACCTATGAAGGAAGTGGCTTTTCCAGATAAATATTACAATACAGAATATAGATGGCAAACGCCGGATTGTATATTATGAGGACAACAGTGCTGTTCACGTCGCCTGCGGTGCAACCCCGTGGTAAAATTACCAAATTTAGAAAGTGATTCAGCTAAGAAAGTTGGTATGAAACTGGTATTTGCTACTCCCTGATGCCGCCGCTAGACATTTCTCCAGTATTTGTAACGCATTCTGCCTCGATGCCATGTCTGAGGTTCTACAATACATCCAGTGGGTTATAGGGAAAGGTTGATTGAGAAGGATCACAAACAGTAGAAGGTACTAGAAATGCTGTGTGAGATTTGGAATCAATTCAACCACATACCTTCCTTGGATCCTATGGAGAAGTCCTTTAATGATTACATCCACTAGTGAATCATATTTCTAACACTCTCATATCTTTCTCGAACCTATCTGCTACAGTAAAATTTTAGATAGTCCCTAGGCTTTTGCAACTTTGTGCATGTGATCGTTCCAATTTAAGTCGGAACTGAGCAGAAGTCAGAGACAGCTATTTTTTTGTCCACCACCTCCTGCAACCCGTGTAGAAACAGAATGACCCGAGTTAGGGCGACAGGGCCGTGTTTTGATCATTCGGTGGAACTTGGAACGAGATGTCATAGCTCCACCAACAGTGTAAGATGTGTAAGGTCTGCGCAAAACGAAGCCTGTTCCTGCAACATATATGTAGTTTAAAAGATAGTATGGGAACTGATAGAAGTATGAGGATTTTGCTACTACACTGTAGTGAACCCCAAACTTTATACAGATACTGCAGTTCGAAGCAGATCTGAGTGCCTCAGTACCCATTCACGTGTATCACCCCTACATGCTATCATCGTTATTGTGTACCATCCAACAGAGAAATATTACGAACTATAAAAGCTACGCTAACTTCTTGCAATAGAGAACTCCCCAAGATTTTTGCTTAATCTCTCTTCTCCCATATGTCGAAAACAAATACTGTCTGCATGCCGACATGGAACACATTAACGATCCTATTAAATAAACAGGTATTGATGCATTGCACATACCAGTGTAAAGTTGCATTGACTGTCCTGTAGGAGGATGACCGTATTCCAAAAACTATACAATAAGTTGCAAGAGACGCTCCCTGTGATCCTGGGTCGATGTTTGAATCATTTATTTCTTCTGCTGTAACACGTTTTGTACATTTCCATACATTTTGTTTTCCGACACGACTTTGAGATCCTTGTCAGGTTCTAAACTGACATTAACACGTTCTGATCCATTCCTTCTCACAGAAAACTAGAAGTTACATGGTGTAAATCCTGTTGTTACTGCTGCTACCACAATACTCCACACACTGGACGATTTTAAACAAATGACAGTTCACACAGAAACTGGAAGAGTTTTGCGGCGTTGTGGAGCGTTTCCAAACTGCTCTCCGAAGCTGATTGACGACCTCTATCTGTCATAGTTACGGAATAGCTGATGGCTCTGCGTTCCATTTCGGCTGATTCCTCATATTGCAATCATGTATGCAATCACTGTTTCAGTGCTAGCCTTCCCCAGGAGGAGGTGTTGGCCCTCCACCAAAACTCTTTCTCCATCTCAAACAAGCCATGTCAGGCAGTCATTATGCGGTAATCAACAGCGTACCAGTGGATGAATGGAGTGGAAAAGACACTGTCGATGTACTGTAATAACAGGCATCACAGTTGATAGTGTGAACAATCTTAGCAATTCTACAGTAATTTCCACACCAACCAATGATGTGAAAGCATGTTTCCCAATTTCCATATAATCGCTAAGCCGACACTTCTGTACTTCGCGTGTACTATTGGGAATGTAGATGGATGACTGTGCAGTACGTCCGTTCATTGTTAATTCTCGAATATACAGGGTGGTCCATTGATAGTGACTAGGCCAAATGTCTCACGAAAAAAGCATCAAACGAAGAAACTGCAAAGAACGAAACTTGTCTAGCTTGAAGGGAGAAACCAGATGGCTCTATGGTTGGCCCGCTAGATGGTGCTGCCATAGGTCAAACGGATATCAACTGTTTTTTTTTTTTAAATATAGGAACCTTCATTTTTTATTACATGTTCGTTTAGTACATAAAGAAATATGAATGTTTTAGTAGGACCACTTTTTTCGCTTTGTGATAGATGGCGCTGCAATAGTCACAAACGTATACGTACGTGGTGTCACGCAACGTTCCTGCTTCGTGATACACTACCCGTGTTACAATTGGCCATTTACTAATTGCGGAAAAGGTCGATATCGTGTTGACGTTTGGCTATTGCGATCAAAATGCCCAACGGACGTGTGCTATGCATGCTGCTCGGTATCCTGGACGAGTTCGCCGGATAGTTACGTTATTTAAGGAAACAGGAAGTGTTCAGACAGATGTGAAACGTCAACCACGACCAGCAACAAATGATGATGCCCAAGTAGATGTTTTAGCTGTTGTCACAGCTAATCCACACATCATTACCATCAATAACAGACAAATTGCGCGAGAAACGGGAATCTAAAAACGTCGGTGTTGAGAGGAATGTCGTTACACGTATTGACAAATGCACTGAGGTTGATGGACATCATTTTGAGCATTTATTGCATTAATGTGGTATTTACAGGTAATCACGCTGTAACAGCATGCGTTCTCAGAAATGATAAGTTCACGAAGGTACATGTATCATATTGGAACAACCGAAATAAATTTTCAAACGTACCTACGTTCTCTATTTTAATTTACAAAATCTATCTGTTACCAACTGTTCATTTAAAATTGTGAGCCATATGCTTGTGACTATTACAGCGCCATCTATCACAAAGCGAAAAAAGTGGTCCAACTAAAACATTCATATTCCTTTACGTACTACACGAATATGTAATAAAAATGGGGGTTCTTATTTTAAAAAAACGCAGATGATAATGCGTTTGACCCATGGAAGCGCTATCTAGCGGGCCTAGCATAGCGCCATCTGGTTTCCCCCTTCAAGCTGGACAAGTTTAGTTCTTTGTAGTTTTTTCGTTTGACGATTATTTCGTGTGATATTTGGCCCGGTAACGATCAATGGATCACCTTGTATACATCATCAAAGTATACCGGACGTTCCTCTCCATATTTCTAGCACCTCGAGCATAGGGCATAATTTATGATGTATCTCCATGCGGATGGAAGTCACAGAGCATTCTCACAGTCTTAGGATAATATTAGAGACTGAAAGACCCCCTCGCACTGGTTGGCCAAGTACGATAATTAATAGTAGGGGATACGTGATAGGTTCGCATTGAGCATCAGGTTTATAAAGTACATTGGTGTGTGTACTGACATGTGCAAGGTAAATGATTATGTCCAGTTGTAAGGAGGGTCTACATTTGACGTGCAATACTGTGACAGCAAAGGGAAGAGTGTGTCACGTCACAAGAATGGTACAGATATTCCTATTTCCAGAGCCACAGCCGTCAGCAGGGTGTATTTACGATACTTCGCTCATTGTCGAATATCGTCCAGTTTACATAGCAATCGTAATATTTAAATGTAAGTACAGTGATAAAACATATATGTGGCAGCTTTTCTAGGAGTTTTCTGCCTATGTGTGCTTAGCGTGCATCAACGGTGACCTGTGGCGGGAATGATTTACGTTTCCGGCAAACAATCGGAGGTGTCCGAATGGAGACGCCTGTTGGGGTGCAGGAACGTAGCTGATTGAGCCGCGTCTTCCTCTACACGGCTGAATAGTGGGATAATACATAGTTTGCGTTGGACAGCTTTCGTGATCGTGTGGAAATTTGAGAAGATTCAATATGAACATGTATTTGCGCTGGACCATTATTCCCTCCCACGTAAATCGTCCTGTTGACTGCTTCTGCACATTTCGCGCCTTTATTTAGTTGAGGGAACATCGACTGTGCTGTGTGCATGTTGCAGCTGAAAGATGGGTGGCGGACGCATTTGTTGGCTCTCTAGACATGACAAACACCTCAGTTGACTTTGTCAATTCTAGGGATGATTTGTAATCTGTTACATCACCGAGATCGGTATTTGTGGGTGAAAATATTGGTTTCCTCTATTTTTTTCGAGTTTTCACTTAAAGTTCTTCGCAGAGGGCATAATTTTCTAGTTAGTCAATGGTTTACAGCACGCTCCACCTCGCTTAAGATTTGGGTTTGTAGAGAAATTATTTCCAGTCTATGTCTTCGGAATTATGTTGTGGAAACAATATTGCTGTGTGCTTGTTATCGAGAAGTATCGAGTAAATGGTATAATATTCTGGCAAACCATGTGAAAAACACATGTGCTCTTGTAGTCCCAGAGTCCGGAGATTGGTGTAGAAAGCAAGCAAGCAGGTCGGGACCAGAAGGAGTGACGTCCTTTTGTCGAGGGGGACAGACCCATACTTTGTACAACAATCGTCACAGTGTCTTCACTAGTGTCTCGTGGTCGATAGCTATACAAACGATGCATTTTGTATGTCACAGGATACGAATTGTATGTTTACTATGTTCAAAATGTGTGAAATCATACAGGAATTAACTGCTAAGGTCATTAGTCTCTAAGCTTACACACTAGGTAACCTAAATTATCCTATGGACAAACACACACACACACCCATGCCCGAGGGAGGACTGGAACCTCCGCCGCTACCAGCCGCACAGTCTATGACTGCAGCGCCCTAGACCGCTCGGCGAATCCCGCGCGACTATGTTTACTACATATAATTTTAATAACTTGTAACAAGCTATAGTGACGGTTGAAAGCATCACTAAAACAAGATTGAAAATTATTTGTCGGCTGAAGGCCACAAGCAATGTTGCAATCAATTAACGAGTGAAGGCTGGAATTACAAGTGGGGGAAGGCAATAACATGTTACAACATTAGGGTAAATTTTAAACAATTTTGACAACTTGTCCAAATAAGACGGAGTGATCCTGGATCGTCCTGAGGAAGGTGACTACAGCTGTTCAAGCGGTACGACAGGCAGCCAAGAGCTGCACTCACGGAACAGGATGGCAACTGACACTAGGGATTGCTTAAGCGCCGACCGACCGATTAACCAATCTGCCTAACGTCCGATCACCGGTACAACGATGGAATATTTTTAGGCAAGGGCGAAAAGACGGACAACACCATGTCTTCAGAAACACACCCAAGGCCGAAGGAAACACTAGAACAAAAGTAGACCTCCAAAAACATATACACACTACAATTCAAGAGGCTGTCGAAGTACACGCCGTGTCGGACAGAATCAACACGACGAGGAAAGGTACACTGCCAGAAAAGTACGCAAACCTCCAGGGCAGGTAAATGGGGCGTTAGCAGCTAGAAGGCAGAAAATGCCGCTATTAAGAATAATACTAAATCCAAACTAAATTCAAGGAGTAGAGGACGGCTAATAGCTTCCGCCAACCAGACAGTCTCCATTTGTTGCGGTTGGTCTCACCGACCCTGGGAGCAGCAACACGCAAACAACAGCGAGATCTCAGTGTAGGTTTCACTGCTGGACAAGGTTCACTCAACTTCAAACGTCGTGGGTTCGGTCGTCAGGTACAGCACCTCGGTCCGACAGTGCCAGTGGTCCTGGCCTGCCCTTGCGCTGCAGACCTCCTCGCTGCTCCGTCCGAAGTCGAACTACCGACACCAGAACGCAGGCAGCATTTAAATAACTGGACATTAAAAACCACACAAGATACAGATGGATCCGCGAAGACAATTCCACAATGTCTCAGACAATACTCAGTCACCGTGACACAACACAGATGAATTATAAGTCGGCACAAAAAAAAAGAAGCCAGAAGTGGTTGGAAGACCAAATGCACGTCGTCTGCTGCGACGACCGACCGAACGACCAACCAACGTTCGCCCCACTCAAGTCAGGCACGGAAAAGATCCCAGTATAAATCGTCAACTGACAACTTATTGCCATGAGGGCAATTCGACAGGCGGACACACACACACAGATGATAGTTTCAATACTCGAATACCACGGTCCATTCAACTAAAACTCGCCGAACCCGGTCCTTGACGTGGTCGTGCACTCTCGCGACCTCATCCCTCCGTCGGACAGTGCATGTGTGTCGCCGGCGGTCGGGCGAGTACTGGCTGTCCAGCCCTTACATCTGCTAAGTCCCAACTCAACTAGCTCGATATACGACGATCCGGAAAATACTAGAGGCCACTCCAAAGATGGTACCACAGTACGCACTGTCGATAAGCGATGTTGCTGCCACTCACCGACAGACAAGGCGAGCAAACGTAGTGGCGCCAGTGAACACACAAAGAAAACGAGACGCCAATATCGCTATTACAAGATGCCTAGCTATGAACGGCATCAACGCGAGCCGCACACGGCTCAGAGGTTGTGTAATTAGCCCCAATCTTTGTGATTAATTACATAATAAGGATCGATATTTCCGCCAGTTTCCCGACTAAAAGAAATAAAGTACACTAACCTAACCTGTATCTGGACAGTTTCAATGTGTTAGGGGTTGCAGTCGGGCTTTCCATCCAGTAGAATTAGGGTTCGAGTTCCGGAAAGGGCACCGCCATTTATAATTTCCCGTCAATTCCAAGCGCGTCTGGTGATTTAATTGCGTTAGGTGGGCACACTTGGGCTTTCCGCCCAGGAGGACCAGGTTTCGAGTCCCGGAAAGGGTACTGCCAATTATTAATTTCTCACGAATTCGTAGGGTCGGGTGGGGTAAGCACATTAGCACAGACCTGGGTCAAAGAAATTCCCACGAAAATCGAAATTCCCTCCAAAATACAAAATATATGCCTATAGGGTAGGTTGGGGCAGCAGCGAGGGGCGAGGAGAGGGGGGTGGGACACATGGACACATGTACAGCTGAGGAAATACGTGACGTCATCCAAGGGCGGGTGTGGGCGTCGTCGGGGGTGGGGATGGGGGCGGGGGTCCCGAGGCGGTGGTGATTAATTGATAAACTTAGTTAATTTGCATATCAATTTGATGTCAAAATTGCACCACAAACGGCTTTAGACTACTACTATCATTTTGAAAATCAGTCAGTTCAATTTCCACTGCAGTACTGTCTTCTCAAAAAGCAAAATGCTCCATGATACTCTTCAGCACCAGTCTCTACAAAAGGCAATGTAACAAACACTGCAACAGCTGAAATGCTTTTCAAGCTTTGGAAGCAGTTGTTGAACTGACTTCTCGAATCTGAAAAACCAAGTGTTCATTTTCAACTTAGATCATGTTTTCTCCCACAGTACACCTGAGATTGTTCCAAATGTTGAGATGTGTGTGAAATCGTATGGGAGTTAACTGCTAAGGTCATCAGTCCCTAAGCTTACACACTACTTAACCTAAATTATCCTAAGGACAGACACACACACACACCCATGCCCGAGGGAGGACTCGAACGTCCGCCGGGACCAGCCGCACAGTCTATGACTGCAGCGCCTTTAGACCGCTCGACTAATCCCGCGCGACGAGATTGTTCCACGAATTTATTTATACTTACATTCAAGTTGCAAGTGTAGGGTATGTTAATTTTTCGGTGATGTCTGTTAGAAAAGCAAAATTTTGCGTGCAAACCGGATCGCGGACGGATTTGCTCCGTTTTTTCAAAAATTCTACTAAGGCAGGAAGCAATACTTTAAAACGTTGTAAACTCTGCCTATAATAAGCTGACGAGCTTCCAGCAGATAGCCACAATGGCAGTGTAATTTATCAGTCAGCGATCTGAGCCAACGTCTCTGAACTATGTGTGCTCTAACATTGTCCATTACTTTTATGACTGTTTTCATTAAGTTGTTTATAATGAAGAGCTTTCTACACAGTGACTGCTGGTTTACTACACAACGGTGAGACATAAATTGAGACACAATGCTACGAATCCCTTATCTCTTCTTACCATCACAAGAACTACATCAGTTGCTAAACCCTCCAGTTCCTCTATAGCAGTGTTTTTATTGTTGATAAGATCTAAAAAAACTGCTAAAAAACTGCTAAAAATATGTCCAGTCCAGCAGTGCGTCCTGTTGGACGTATAATTTTTACGAGCTCCTCTCTTATTTAACAAAAGCTATTCTTGCAAAAAAACGGCCAACTGAGCAGTACCACTCCACGTTTTTCCCGTATCTGATGACAGCGCTGAGGGGTTGTTTTGCTCGCGACCGAAGCCGCAGAGGCGCTCGAATAGGTCCCGCTTCTCCCTGGTAATACTGCATTACAAACCCAGTGTCACTCGTACTGTGAAACAAACATCACGAGTGTAACAGTGAAGTCTGCAAACGCAACAACTGCAAGACCGAAATATTGCATTCCACAAATAGTGTTTATTTACGATTCGTATGTGCATACAGAGTCCCCTCCTATTGTCCGAGTAATGTTTGAATACAAATTTCCAAGTGCTCAAATTCCGAGTGGTGATGGTAGTCACAAACGCGTGAATAAACTTCGTGAAAAAGGAACGGTTCATGGCAACAAGCTTAAACGATGACATACAGTGCTCTAAGAACCTCATCACGATGACACAACATACCTAGTCGAAAATTCCCCTAAGAAGTCTCTTAGACGTTCTTCACCGCGAGCTGCTAAGTTACTCGGGCTAAATCCCTGTAAAGTAACTGTAGGGTAAGAACTTAAACCTGGTGATTCTGCACATAGGTTTAGGTATTGCGAATGGGTTTTCATGCAAGTGCATGATGGTGAACCACATTTTTTTCTCAGACAAGGCTTTGTTCGATTTACACAGGTGTGTTAATTCCCAAAACTCTCGACATTGGAGGATCGATAGATCTGTTCTGCTTCACGAGGAAACCCTTCATTGTAAGGAAATAGGAGTGCGGAGTGCAGTTACTGGTGACAGAGTAACAGGCCCAGCCTTTTCTAACGACACAGTCAAAGATAATTGCAAAACATGTTGCAACCGTTTTTAATGAATTGTGTGAAAGAGAACGAAGCTGCGGCTTTTTTCAACAAGAGTCGGCAAGGACACACACGACCAATGTTTCTTTCCAGACGATTCGCGATGTGTTCTGTGACACAATCGTTAGCAACAATGTCTGTCCCATCAATTAATTCAATTTCTTAATGTGAATTACGTCATTTGATGAATATTTTTCTTGGGTAGATGTTAGAAACGCATGGAAAACAATTTCAGGTAGTTCCAGCATCTCCCTGCATGACATTGGTGAGTATAAAATTTATTTGCATTTATTTATGATTTATAATAGTGTTTACTGCAGCAAAATAGCCAAACAAGTTCACAGCAGAATGATAATGATATACGAAATAATAAATTTTACTTATTCTGATTTGCATGGTCCCTTATTGACCCTGTTCTATTTGGTAACGTTTCCATATTTGATGACACAGTTTACACTCACACATTGCATTTGGTTCATGATATGACGTGTTGCTGCAAATAAGGTGCTGGAAACCACGGACTGCCATTCTGGTGATCATGTGTCTCATTTCGAAGTTTTCCTTTGTCCATGTTCGGTCAATCATGGCACCCGTGCTGTAAAATTCCGGAGGTACGTCTTTCCGTTTTTCCTTCAACGTTTTTAGTAGCCCTGGTGTTGGATAGCATTAGGTTTGTCGGTAGGTCTTCATTGAGGAAGGGTTCCCTCGCGTGCAGGTTTACAAGTATGATTATGGACACTCCTACTGCTTTCGTTATATAGGTCGCCTTTACTCTTTCTTGTGCCGTTAGGCTTTTCACTGTAAGCTGTGGTCCGATAATTTCTATTCCATACTTCACTATTATATTTTGTCTCTGACTGGCCTCATTGCTGTCTCCAGGCTAAGGGATCTAATGTATTCTATTTCATGGATTGCTGTTATTGCTTCCATTGCTTTCTCTGCTACGTTTTGTGGAACATTTTCAGTTGTTTCTATTGTGACCCCTAGGTACTTGAAGTGTGTAAAGATTTCAGTTTTCTCTGCCGTATGAAGATTTCGGGTGATGCAGGTGCTTTTCCTCTTTTTCGGAGTACCATCATTTCTGTTTTCGCCACACTTATTTCCAAGCCGTGTTCGAGACATCATTCTTCCATATCGCTTATTGCTTCTTGTAATTTTTAATGTCCTTTACGCCTATTACAATATCATTTGCATATGCATATGAGATTACAGCCTCCTTTTAGAGAATTCTTAAAGTTCTTCCGCTGCAAGGATAACGGAGGACTCAGTGGATTTCTTTGACGCACTCTGTTTGATTTGAGTATCGGCTCCGATAGGGAGAAGTTTTCCGAGATTCTCATTTTGTTCCATCGCAGTATTGCGCTTGTGATTCGTGTCCATATAATGTTTTCACTTTGGGTTTCCTCTAGTTTTTCTGTCAGTCATTATCTGTGCATAAAGTCAAAGACTTTTGTGAAATTTATAAATACTACCTAAAACATTCCCCTGTCTTCAAGGGCTTACCATTTGCTCTTTAACAGGAGTTCTAATGCAGTCAGCCGGCCGGGATGGCCGAGCGGTTCTAGGCACTACAGTCCGGTACCGCGCGACCGTTACTGTCGCAGGTTCGAATCCTGCTTCTGGCATGGATGTGCGTGATGTCCTTAGGTTACTTAGATTTAAGTACTTTTAAGTTCTAGGGGACTAATGACCTAGAAGTTAAGTCCCATAGTGCTCAGAGCCATTTTCTATTGCAGTCAGAGTTGATCTTCCCTTCCTGAATCCCATTTGGCTTTCGGAGAGGTGTTCTTCGATTGTTTGCATTATGTTTCTGTTATTATTTTTGTGAACATTTTGAAAGAGTAGTTTACTAGGGCTACGCCTCTGTATTTGCTAGGGCCCTTGGGGTCTCCTTTGCCGTCTTATGGCACTTTTACTGTTGACTGTCTCCACTGCTCTGGAATGGACGCTGTTTCTATGCAAATGTGGTACAGTTTCGTATACATTGGGAGCAGTGTCTTTTAAATTTTCGCTATAAAGTTTGTCACAGCCTGCAGCGTTTTTGTTCTTGGTGCTGGTAATGGCATCTTAGACCCCACCTGTGGCCAGTGGGACCCATTCCGTAGTTGTTTCTGGCACAGTGTCCTGTCTGCCCCTGGTCTCCCTATTTTCGCCATCTACTGCGCCATGCGTGGGGTCGTCATACAAATGGGACACCCTGTATACTAGTCAGTTCTTGAAGTTCTAGGGAGAAATAGCTGCAGCTGTAAAATTCAGTTTTAAGTTGTGAAGTAACATCAGAAACCAAAACCTCAACCATCCTCATTATTGTCTTGCAGAAACCTGAACAGATTTAACTGTAGACATAATCTTTTTTATTTGTAGATCTATTAAATAATAAATCTGCAGCCTCTAAAAGTGGTAAATTGATTAATTCACCATCTTGGCGCGGTGCTTATTTTGTGCCATAGTTATTTAAACACAGAATAATGCCTCAGATATTTCAGCTTTGTTCTTGTCCAGAGGTTTTAGAAAAGTTGAGTATTAACTTTGCATTTTAGCTGTCTTACCTTATCTTTCCTTGCAGCAGACTCCAGTGGGATATCCTTTCTCAATCTCTGAGTGAGCGTTTTGATGTGACGTTCTAAATTCCCTTTCTCAAAAATGGTTCAAATGACTCTGAGCACTATGCGACTTAACATCTATGGTCATCAGTCTCCTAGAACTTAGAACCACTTAAACCTAACTAACCTGAGAACATCACACACATCAATGCCCGAGGCAGGATTCGAAACTGCGACCGTTGCGGTCCCTCGGTTCCAGACTGAAGCGCCTTGAACCGCACGGCCACACCGGCCAGCTTCCCTTTCTCCCCAACTTATACTCTTATATAGTGCGGTAAACAACAACAACAACACACACACACACGCGCGCGCGCGCGCACGCACTTGCCCTTTCACTGGATCTATACTTTTTTTTTCTTTTTGCCTTGAATACGCCATCATTAGAGTAAACCAACTTAGTATCAATGTGTAAATAGGATAGACACAAAACATAACAGGCACAACCTAATACGAATACGATCAACTACGAGGCTGACACCATAGTATTCTTGACTGATAACCGCTGTTGGATAATAGCAGCTGCACGGGAGAAACTAAAAGTTGTTACCGTGACCACGGTCTGGGCGTAGTGGAGCAATCCAGTTTAGCCAACCATGATTTGCTGAAAATGTCCCTACGAGCTATTAGAAGTTCGCGATTGACGGTTTGGTTATCACTGTCCTGGACAAAGATTCTAAGTCACTTGCCGTTGGTTTGCTGTGGCCAGAGGTCAATACAGCAAGACTGTTTACTCGTTCTCTCTTACGGCGGCGCCATGTATTCGCAGCAGGTAGCGATCGAGGCCATTTTCGTTGGCCTCTGTAGCGACGCCAGGGTCACGCCCTCGTCCTCCTCCTTCTCCTCCTCCTCCACGTCATGTCAAGTGGCGCGATGACGTGGTCTCCAGAGCAGGATATAGCTGCCCACTCAGCGACCGCAAACCAGGATCGTGTTCAGTCTACATGCTTATGACATACGCACTGGCTGCCCTCTTGCTAACAACATAGCCTGGGAGCTTGGACTGCGTTTTCTGTTTCACTCCAGATTCTGTCACAGTTTTACGACGGAGGTAGGATTTCCGAAATCAGATACTGGATTGTAAGGCGTACCCAGGAGCAGATATAGACTCAGATCACAATATAGTAGTGATGAAGAGTAGGCTGATGTTCAAGACATTAGTCAGGAAGAATCAATACGCGAAGAAGTGGGATACGGAAGTTCTAAGGAATGAAGAGATACCTTTGAAGTTCTCTAACGCTATAGATACAGCAATAAGGAATAGCGCAGTAGGCAGCACAGTTGAAGAGGAATGGACGTCTCTAAAAAGGGCCATTATAGAACTTGGGAAAGAAAACATAGGTACAAAGAAGGTAGCTGCAAAGAAACCATGGGTAACAGAAGAAATACTTCAGTTGATTGATGAAAGGAGGAAGTACAAACATGTTCCGGGAAAATCAGGAATACAGAAATACAAGTCGCTGAGGAATGAAATAAATAGGAAGTGCAGGGAAGCTAAACCGAAATGGCTGCAGGAAAAATATGAAGACATCGAAAAAGATATGATTGTCGGAAGGACAGCCTCAGCGTACAGGAAAGTCAAAACAACCTTTGGTGACTTTAAAAGCAACGGTGGTAACATTAAAAGTGCAACGGGAATTCCACTGTTAAATGCAGAGGAGAGATCAGATCGGTGGAAAGAATACGTTGAAAGCCTCTATGAGGGTGAAGATTTGTCTGATGTGATAGAAGAAGAAACAGGAGTCGATTTTAAAGAGGTAGGGGATCCAGTATTAGAATTGGTATTTAAAATAGCTTTGGAGGACTTACGGTCAAATAAGGCAGAAGGGATAGATAACATTCCATCAGAATTTCTCAGATCATTAGGGGAAGTGGCAACAAAACGACTATTCACGTTGGTGTGTAGAATATATGAGTCTGGCGACATACCATGTGACTTTCGGAAAAGCATCATCCACACAATTTCGAAGACGGCAAGAGCTAACAAGTGCGAGAATTATCGCACAATCGGCTTAACAGTTCATGCATCGAAGCTGCTTACAAGAATAATATACAGAAGAATGGAAAAGAAAATTGAGAATGCGCTAGGTGACGATCGGTTTGGCTTTAGGAAAAGTAAAGGTACGAGAGAGGCAATTCTGACGTTACGGCTAATAATGGAAGCAAGGCTAAAGAAAAATCAAGACACCTCCATAGGATTTGTCGACCTGGAAAAAGCGTTCGACAATATAAAATGGTGCAAACTGTTCGAGATTCTGAAAAAAGTAGGGGTAAGCTATAGGGAGAGACGGGTCATATACAATATGTACAACAACCAAGAGGGAATAATGAGAGTGGACCATAAGGAACGAAGTGCTCGTATTAAGAAGGGTGTAAGACAAGGCTGTAGCCTTTCGCCCCTACTCTTCAATCTGTACATCGAGCAAGCAATGATGGAAATAAAAGAAAGGTTCAGGAGCGGAATTAAAATACAAGGTGAAAGGATATCAATGATACGATTCGCTGATGACATTGCTATCCTGAGAGAATGTGAAGAAGAATTAAATGGTCTGCTGAACGGAATGAACAGTCTAATGAGTACACAGTATGGTTTGAGAGTAAATCGGAGAAAGACGAAGGTAATGAGAAGTAGTAGAAATGAGAACAGCGAAAAACCTAACATCAGGATTGATGGTCACGAATTCATTGAAGTTAAGGAATTCTGCTATCTAGGCAGTAAAATAACCAATGACGGACGGAGCAAGGAGGACATCAAAAGCAGACTCGCTATGGAAAAAAAGGCATTTCTGGCAACCGAAGTCTACTAATATCAAATACCGGCCTTAATTTTAGGAAGAAATTTCTGAGGATGTACGTCTGGCGTACAGCATTGTATGGTAGTGAAACATGGACTGTGGGAAAACCGGAACAGAAGAGAATCGAAGCATTTGACATGTGGTGCTATAGAAGAATTTTGAAAATTAGGTGGACTGATAAGGCAAGGAGTGAGGAGATTCTACGCAGAATCGGAGAGGAAAGGAATATGTGGAAAACACTGATAAGGAGAAGGGACAGGATGATAGGACATCTGCTAAGACATGAGGGAATGCCTTCCATGGTACTAGAGGGAGCTGTAGAGGGCAAAAACTGTAGAGGAAGACAGAGATTGGAATACGTCAAGCAAATAATTCAGGACGTAGGTTGCAAGTGCTACTCTGAGATGAAGAGGTTAGCACAGGAAAGGAATTCGTGGCGGGCCCCATCAAACCAGTCAGTAACCTGATGACAAAAAAAAGGCTTTATTAAGGGACTTACAGTATTTAAAACTGTTCATTATTTGCGAAATCGCAGCCAGACAGTGATTTGGTGTTTTTGTTCAAACAAAGGCAATCGACGCTTCATTCAGCAACACACGCATTCAGTAAGTTGACAGCAATCAAAAAACGTTTCGCTAATAACAAGACAGAATTTAAGAAATGGCTAAAGGGCCTAATGGAGGCCAACTCCGCCTACCCCGTTAAAGAACTGTTAGTAGACCCAGCTGACGGGTACGTGACGCATACTATTAAGTAACTTTAGCACAATATAAAATCTTACTATGTATAGGTTGACGTATATTTTATGTATATAAAAGCAAATCACTATAAAATATCCGCAATGGACAAAAGCGAGTTAGCCAATGCAGCCTTTCTTCAAAACTTCATTCACCTGCTTTCCAATTTAAAGTAAAAAAAAGGGTCCACATTTTGTGATATTTGTACATACACATCCATCCCAACCCATTTACTGTGCTTGCAACGTATGCCATAAAATGTCCATAGTTGTAATATTTATTTATGTATGTTTGGTCCTTATCATTTACTTTTGTTCAAATATATACCGTAATATTTACGTAATATCACTGAAGTAACACTTTATAACTGTCTGCTTTATTTGTTTATCTTAATTTTAATCATATTCTTTCAATGTAAATAGTAAGTAATGTAACATTAGTAGTTTGTAAATTTGTGCTTTCACATACAGTAAATAATGAAACATCTCTGAGAGTGGAAGTCCATGGTATTGTTATGGTTCTAATATCACCATCTCCGCATACATACCTCCATGTTACATACCTCCATGTAATGAAACTTCTGAGTGTGTGAGTGGTGCTTCAGATTATGTGCATACAGTTTTCGATGGTGCAAGATGATGAGAAACTGCACTGTAACGTAATGGCGCGGTTTCCTTATTGTAAGTAACCGAAACCTCTGCCATTTAATAATAATAATAATTTGTTTACATCACTTGAAATCGTTGTGAGGCGCAATTGCAATTAAAAAGACGTTGTAGGGCATCACTATCCCAAGGAAGTTTCGTCAGGTGGGAAGACAAAACACGAAATCTCATGTAAAACGTGAAGATGAACCTATCGGCTCGATACCGGTAACGGCGCTGTTTAAATAAATAACTAGCATTGTGAAAAGTGGCTGGTTCCTGTAATCTTCTCTGATAGAGTCAACCTACGTTTTGTACACAGCCACCGGCTCAAAATGTCAGTTTTTGACAAAATAGCATAAAATATTACTTCTGTACAATTTCAGTACAGTAATAAGGTTTATGTAAGTAAGTGTGGTAAATTATTCATTTCAATGTAAAAACAGTTACATCATGTTTGTGAAGAGTTTGTTGGTAACTTTTTTTAAAAAAAAGAAATAAAAAAGATGCACAATGAAGCCGTTATGGAATTATCCGAATGGAACGAAAATCAGTAGATATGATGTACAGGCAAACATATGACTACAACTTCACAAAAAACTGTATGATTTCTTCAAGAGAAAGAGTTTCACAAATTGAGCAAGTCAATAATAAGTTTATCCACATGCGGTCATTATGCAAGTAGTTATTCAGCTACGCATCGATTGAGAGAGTTGTTGGGCGTCCTCCTGAGATATATCGTGTTCAGTTGGCGCATTAGATCATCAAAATCCAGAGCTGATTTGAGGACCGTGTTCCAAACGTTCTCGGTTGTGGAGAGAGTCCGGGTTTGCCAAGTACGAAGAAAAGAAGTTCTCGCCTTGTGCAGGTTGGCTTGCCTTATAAAGCAACAAACTGGGGCGTAGAATGTCGTCGACTTACCACTGTGCTGTAAGTGCACAGTGTATGAGGGGTCCAGCTATAAAAATAAATGGCACCCCAGACCATCACTTCTGATTCTCAGGCCTGTCAGGCCGTATGGGGGACGACCGACAGTTGATGTCCCATCGCCGCCTGGGAAGTCTGCAGACACGTCTTCGCTGGCCATCGCGTCTCAGTTCGAAGTGGGACTCATAACTGAGGACATTTACACTCCAGTCAATGAGATTCCTGGCCGCAGACGTATCTGGAGACGCCCCGGACAGTGGGGTGATACCAACGCGCCACTTGGACAGAGACTGACACGGCATCCCTCAAGAGGACATTCAACGACTCCGTCAATCAGTGCGAAGCTCAATGACTGCTTGCATAAGGGCTAGAAGCAGACCAACGCGTCATTGCCTTTTCCAGTTTGTGAAGCTCATTCTCTTCCATAAATCAATTTTTTTCTGAAATATTAATCATTTGTTTCTCTGCACATGTACATCACATTTACTGACTTCCGTCGTACTCAGACAATTCCTTCGCCACTGTGCGTCCTTTCTTTTTGTGTGTATGTGTGTGTTTCAGAATTTTGACTTATACCACTTGCGCGAGAAATATTTCGCATAAGATCTGTGGTAGGCAGAGCTTCATATCTCTCTTTTTGGAAATATTTATTGCGTAATCTTGTTTTATGACGTTTTGTACGTTCTTGAAGATCACCTGAACATTGCTTATGGAACGAACGATGTATTTACCTTGTAGCCGGCCGAAGTGGCCGTGTGGTTCTAGGTGCTGCAGTCTGCAACCGTGAGACCGCTACGGTCGCAGGTTCGAATCCTGCCTCGGGCATGGTTGTGTGATGTCCTTAGGTTAGTTAGGTTTAACTAGTTCTAAGTCCTAGGGTACTAATGACCTCAGAAGTCGCATAGTGCTCAGAGCCATTTTTTTTCTTGTTTACCCTGTAACCTATATGGAACAAATATGTGACGTTCCTACAACTAAAATGCCTACGTCCTCTATGAAACTGGACCCGATAAGCAACCTGAGCAATCAGTAATAGGAATCTAACCTGCATAACACTGTGTGCGTCGTGTATGAGTGTCAATTTCACTGTCCTTTAAGCCCTCAACAGATAGTGACACGAGAAACTTAAAACTTACATTTGGATAAGTTATGTGACTGCGTTTTTGAACAAGAATTTACAAGTGATACAGAATCTGACTTGTGCAACGCAATTTACGGGATTAGAGTACATGACATTTTATGGTGTGTCGGTATCTCTGTTTTGGCCCTATGTTTTGCACTCACCTCTTCAGATGACTGCCTTTTTCCATGTGGTTTACAGCAATTGGCAGGAGCATGCTGCAGCAGCGGCTAATGCTTATTTTTATTAAGAATTAATTTCATAAAAAGGAGTTTGTTTGGGCCCTGTTAACTACTAGATAACATGTAAGAAGGGATTTCGTAATTTAAGTCTACTTAAAACTTCATAAATCATCATGACCAATAATAGACAATGACAATGACATAGATATTAATAATGGCTGAGTTCCAGAGAACAGTTATTTCAATTTCCAAGTTACATTAACATTTAATAACCACAGCACATTTATGAATGAGATGTGGAGAATAATTATTATAATTTGGAGGATAAGGAGGCCTCTTTAACTTTTTAAGCAAAACATGGGATTACAGCAAACTCGGACTAATGATCACGAGCCTAATCCTGCAATTGTGCTTTAAGCTATGCTTGCGAATTTTACTTTGAATTCCACCTTCAAGCTTAGTTAAGTCATTTAAATCTCTCCTGGCTATATAAATGAAATCAGGCCTTGAGTGTGGTAAGATCTGCCATTACCGACGCGAAGGCAGCGTGACACGTCTTCTGTCTGAGCTCTCGATCGACACTCTCTCAGACAGATCTCGTCTCACAACAATGCTTAAATTCGCGCTCCCATGTTTCGCCCTCAGACCGTTGAACAAAAGTGTTAAGTTGGCTATATTGTTTTCAATGTAATGGCGAGTTATGATATACACCTTACAATCTATTTTCTGCCCATCATTTGTCTCAGTCTCCGTTCACGAATTTGCAGGCGAAGCTGGAAATCACGTCGTAGATAACTGGTCGTCCCCTGCCATTCCTTTCATCGATTATCATGAAACGTGAAACGGAAGAAAAAACGAAAAAAGAACATTGAAAGTTATCAAGTTCGAAAAAACAGTCGAATGACGACACTGTAGTGTATGTCACAACAATAGTTATTTAGTAGTGTTCCTTCTATCGTTTCTTACTTGTCAACTTCAGTACGTTACAATTATAGCTATTAGTCACATATAGGATAGATGTTAGATCAGTGTCGCTCGTAGAATTCGGCGAGTTTTATGAACAGTAGTTAACATGGAAAAATTTCACAGGTAACCATATGAGAACAGGAATAAGTTGTGCTAGCGTATTATACTTTACGGTAAGGGAGTATATTTTTGTTTGGAACTGTTTCCGGAAACGACTTTCAAAACTCTCTACTCTGCGTATGTTCGCATTTCATGTTATCTGTCAGTGTTGGGTAGCAACTATTGGAGGACTCGTTAATAAATTAATAAAAAGTACTTACTGCGAACTGAGAGTGTTAAAACTGCAAAGCAGTCGTTACTGCTGAAACATCCACTACTGTTAGTCTGTTAGTGTCAATAAAGTAGTGAGCACAAGTGATCACAATTAATGACGAGATTTGATGTATATGAACTAGCATAAGCATGGAATATGTAATCTGAGGAACGATGGAGCTGCTGAAATGACAGTTAATCAAAACCATAGGTCCTGTTAAAATTGATAACTCAAATGTCGTGGCCACATACCTCTTCCGTCGACTGATATTCGTGGATACATTATATTACATAGAAATAAACTATAAAATGCAAGCCATGCAATTGCTTCAGTGAGCTATTCGATGCCTGCAGACGAGTTACCGCGTGTTCTCGTTCCCACAGGGAACAGGTCCTGGTGAATTCCTCAGACACGTGCCGAGGTCGTAAAGCGCCAATACTCGTCCGGGATCCAGACAGAATTTATGGCCCGCTTTATGGTCTCATACTGGGTTCTCGTCCGCTAGATGGCTGCGCTGAAGGACCTCTAACTTTCATTGTATTCCCTGCGTCCTGTGCACGGTCGAGCGAAAATCGCTTCACCCTCAACGGTTTCTACATTCTCATTTACGTCAGTATGCTCCACCTCAGCGTATGCTAAGTTGCCGAGGTTATATATAATGTGCTGTTGTCACTATGGCGGTCTTGATAAAATCCGACAGCTTTTACTTCGAAGTATATGTGATTGCAGTCAATCTTCATCAGGGAATTACGTTTGGTAATAAGACACTAAAATTAGTGGATGAATTTTGCTGTATAGGGACTATGGCCGAAATAGTAAGGATGTAAAATGCTGCCTTGTGATAGCAAAATATATTTACAAAAAAAAAAGAAAAATCTTAACACTGGCTATAAATTAAGGTGTTGAATGATGTTTCCTGGAGGTTTGTGGAGTGTAGCATTGAGACAAACGTGAAGGATGAGCGGTTGATGCATGAAGAGGATAGATGCTTTTGGAATGTCGTGCTACGGAAGAATGGTGAAGATTTTATTGGGGACTCGAGTAAGTAATGAAGCTGTACTCAATAGAATCAGGAAGAAATAAAAATTTATTGCACGATTTGACTAAAATAAGGGATTTGTTGCTAACATACATGCTGCGTCATCAAATTACAGTCGTATTTAGCAACGGAGTGAAGTTTGCAGCGTAAAAATTGTAGGAGCAGATCAAAGCTTCCATACAGTAAGCAGATTAAGGCAGATGCAGGTCGCAGTAGTCATCCAGAATTGGAGAGACAGCACTGAATATCTTGGTGAGCTACATCAAATCAGTCTCCAGACTAACATCATAACAGCATCTGCCGAGAGCCTCAAGTGCAGTAAAATCATCAACAGGCGGTTAAAACAGACGCGCATCTGCTGCATATAACAAAAGGACTATAATTCGCTTGCCGTATTAAACACCTTGTTACGCTACTGTAGTATGGCTTGATAATGTTCCTTCCGTCAATACGGATAAGAAGGGGTGGCTGAGGGAGTACTAAATGTCTGTCTACGACCAACACTAGAAGTAGTTTCTCCACACCTGATACTGTTTCGTCAAAACAACTCAGATCTGAACAAATCCCTACGTTGAATTAGTATGTAACTTTATTTCATTGCTGCCCCAGCAGACAGCAGATAACTTAATTTCTTACACACCCTCACAGT